>NC_090271.1:317677359-317977359 GCF_040414725.1 Anabrus simplex
ATTTTAAGGCAGAAACAGGTTCCAAGAAGGACATTCCAGGAATAATTAATGAACAAGGAGAGTGTGTATGTGAGGATCTTCAAAAGGCAGAAGTATTCAGTCAGCAGTATGTAAAGATTGTTGGTTACAAGGATAATGTCGAGATAGAGGAGGAGACTAAAGCCAAAGAAGTAATAAAATTTACATATGATAACAATGACATTTACAATAAGATACAAAAGTTGAAAGCTAGAAAAGCGGCTGTAATTGATCAGATTTCCGGGGATATACTAAAGACAATGGGTTGGGATATAGTACCATATCTGAAGTACTTATTTGATTATTTTTTGGTCGGAGGAGCTATACCAGATGAATGGAGAGTTGCTATAGTAGCCCCTGTGTATAAAGGAAAGGGTGATAGACATAAAGCTGAAAATTACAGGCCAGTAAGCTTGACATGCATTGTATGTAAGCTTTGGGAAGGCATTATTTCTGATTATATTAGACATGTTTGTGAAATTAATAACTGGTTCGATAGAAGGCAATTCGGTTTTAGGAAAGGTTATTCCACTGAAGCTCAACTTGTAGGATTCCAGAAAGATATAGCAGATATCTTGGATTCTGGAGGTCAAATGGACTGTTTCGCGATTGACCTGTCTAAAGCATTTATAGGGTGGATCATGGGAGACTACTGGCAAAAATGACGGCAATTGGACTAGACAAAGGAGTGACTGAATGGGTTGCTATATTTCTAGAAAACAGATCTCAAAGAATTAGAGTAGGTGAAGCTTTATCTGACCCTGTAATAATTAAGAGGGGAATTCCTCAAGACAGTATTATCGGACCTTTATGTTTTCTTATATATATAAATGATATGAGTAAAGGAGTTGAATCGGAGGTAAGGCTTTTTGCGGATGATGTTATTCTCTATAGAGTGATAAATAAGTTACAAGATTGTGAGCAACTGCAACGTGACCTCGAAAATGTTGTGAGATGGACAGCAGGCAATGGTATGTTGATAAACGGGGTTAAAAGTCAGGTTGTGAGTTTCACAAATAGGAAAAGTCCTCTCAGTTTTAATTACTGCGTTGATGGGGTGAAAGTTCCTTTTGGGGATCATTGTAAGTATCTAGGTGTTAATATAAGGAAAGATCTTCATTGGGGTAATCACATAAATGGGATTGTAAATAAAGGGTACAGACCACTGCACATGATTATGAGGGTGTTTAGGGGTTGTAGTAAGGATGTAAAGGAGAGTGCATATAAGTCGCTGGTAAGACCCCAACTAGAGTATGGTTCCAGTGTATGGGACCCTCACCAGGATTACCTGATTCAAGAACTGGAAGAAATCCAAAGAAAAGCAGCTCGATTTGTTCTGGGTGATTTCCGACAAAAGAGTAGCGTTGCAAAAATTTTGCAATGTTTGGGTTGGGAAGAATTGAGAGAAAGAAGAAGAGCTGCTCGACTAATTGGTATGTTCCGAGCTGTCAGCGGAGAGATGGCGTGGAACGACATTAGTAGACGAATAAGTTTGAATGGCGTTTATAAAAGTAGGAAAGATCACAATATGAAGATAAAGTTGGTATTCAAGAGGACAAACTGGGGCAAATATTCATTTATAGCAAGGGGAGTTAGGGATTGGAATAACTTACTAAGGGAGATGTTCAATAAATTTCCAATTTCTTTGAAATCATTTCGGAAAAGGCTAGGAAAGCAACAGATAGGGAATCTGCCACCTGGGCGACTGCCCTAAATGCAGATCAGTATTGATTGATTGATTGATACTATGTACATGGTTTATATATTAAAATATGAAATAGCAAACATTTTATATGTGTACTATTCACCACGTCACTCCAATTTGCCCGCTCCGCGGTGTAGGGGTAATGTACTACCCTCTTACCCGGAGGCCCTGGATTGGTTTTAAGGCTAGGTCAGGGATTTGTATCTGAATCTGAGGGCTAGTTCCAGGTCCAGTTAGCCAATGCCATTGCAGTTAAGGAGCTTCTGACGGTGGTCAGGTATAATAGACAGAAATGCAAGACATTCAGAGTTGAAAAGAGCTTGATACAAGAGTACATTATTATCCATACAGGACTAGCAAATGTATACGTGCTTTACTACGGTATTCTACCTTGTATGTGGATCAGGCCACATTTTATTCTGCCGTTCACAATCGACTTTGGGAGTTTCTAATACATCAGTAGGCTCAGTTGCAACTACAATTCACAATGGAAATGGAGAGTTTTCATTATAAAGACAGGCCCCTTTTTCTAAAGCCAGTCACAATAAGTTGAATAGATTTGATTATAATCGAGAAATACAAGTCTATCTAAAGTGTAATAGATCGAATACTACAATAAACCATAGGACCAAAGTTGAAGATCTCTACAAATTGAGCTGCGATTGTGTAATATGTTTTGTGATATGCCTTACCGTTTAGCCAGAAGTTACCCTGAAACGAAGGTCATTAAAGGTACCGGTACCTTAGTATTTCTATATATTTTCGGGGCCAAAATATTATACATTTGAACAGCTTATAGTTTTTCCTCAAAGGAAAAAGAGCCCAAGTTTCGGAATTTAGCACTTGCATGCATACGGAGTAATTAAGGGAGAAAGTAATACAAAGTAGGATAATGACTGAAAACAGCCAGATAGGACAAATACATATATACCAAGTGGATGTATTGGAAAATGAAATGTCCCTCACTAAATTGCGATGCTATGAGGTACGGATATAAGAAAACGATAACAGAGGAGAAATTCAGGCGCAGAGATTCTCAGGCGAACAGATAACGAGGTACATTCTGTTGTTATTACTTAAGCCTACAGAGGGAATGCGGAGACAAGAAACTAAAGCGGAAAACAGAAGTAGAAGAGAAATACTGTAAAATTCATAGCAAATGCCAGAAAACACCTTAAGGTGTGAAATTATGGGCTACACTCCGCGGTAGTGTTCAAATATTAGTGCTACTCGACCATAATTGTAACCTAAAACGGTATTCCGCAAACATCCCGCAGAATGGCGGCTTGACGTCTCTCTTGTCTTCTACCCAAGGAACAAACACGAGTTTACAGCAATGATGACGAAAATGGCAATACGTTACTCCCCTGCGGGCAAACAGCCAGAGACGTTGCCACGGTAACCGGTAGGTTCGTTGTCGATCTGTCGGACACTCAATGCAGAGTCGCAGAAAATAGTAATTTTCTCCGTATTTTGAAGATTAAGCGAATTTATATACACTACAAAAGTTCTTCCAAATAAACGGACGTTTCGAATTACGGCAAGTGGCGTAGGACAAATTTGAGAATCGATATGGAAGGAAGCATAGGCGTATTAATACGAGGTTTACCGTTTTATACACGATCACTTGCACGTGGCTGAGCCAAGGCTGACCAACTGGCTGGCTTCACCCACACCCTCGGCCTACCTGGCTGTCTGGCTCGCTTTATGTCCTTAATTAACTTCCCACGCTGTAGTCAAGAGTCCGCGTTCGTTTGGGAATATGGGAATACAATTATCTCTAAAGCTACGTATTTTTTTTTAAGTAAATGTTACTATATCGGCCTTGTGGTGTAGTGGTTAGTTTGATAAGCTGCTACCCCCGGCGACCCGGATTCGATTTCTGGCACTAACACGAAATTTGAAACGTGGTACGAGGACTGGAACGGGGTCCACTCAACCTCGGGAGGTCAAATGAGTAGAGGGATTTCGATTGTCACCTCATCCATCTTCGAAGTGGTTTTCCGTGGTTTCCCTATTCTCCTCTAGGCATATGCAGAGGTGGTACATAACTCAAGGCCATGGCTGCTTTCTTCCCTCTTCCTTGTTTATCTCTTCCAATCTTAGCGTCCCCCACAAGACCCCACAAGCATTTGTGTCCCCAGACCCAAAGTCTCTCCCCTAGGTCACTGCCTTTGAGGTTGTAGAGGTGGGACCCATCGCTGAGTCCGCGGGTAAAACCACCCTGATTAAGAAAGAAATGTTACTATAGATACAAATCGTCTCGTCGAGTTCGTGGGCAGTTCTCTGTTCAATTGCCTCCTTCTAAGGATTCAATAAGGTTGAGATTACTGGTCTGATACTGAACCAGAAACACACGCGAAGACGTATAGTGTTAGCAGAAGGAAAATTAAAATAAACTTCAAATTTCGGTACGAAAAATCACTATCGAAATTGCCACAAAAGCTGGGTATTTAGTGAATTCAGCACATACGTCAATACAATTATTAAAAATCAAACGTTTGAAATGCACAAGTTTTCATAATTTTAAACCAGGTGATCCCGCAGCAGGTGTGCGTGGTTGCGAGTGGTTTATGTCATCAGTGACTGAAGGTTCAATAGACCGTCACATTGTCTTCTTTACAGACGAGGCGCTGATTCTTCTAATTGGGTATATTAACACACGCAAGACGCATTAGTGGTCTTCTGAAAATCGACACTATATAGAGGAAATTCATCTTTTGCTACTATAATAATAATTTCGTGTGGCTATTTCTAGCCGAGTGCAGCCCTTGTAAGGCAGACCCTCCGATGAGGGTGGGCGGCATCTGCCAATGGTAGGTAACTGCGTGTTATTGTGGTGGAGGATAGTGTTTTGTGTGGTGTGTGAGTTGCAGGGATGTTGGGGACAGCACAAACGCCCAGCCCCCGGGCCACTGGAATTAACCAATGAAGGTTAAAATCCCCGACCCGGCCGGGAATCGAACCCGGGACCCTCTGAACCAAAGGCCAGTACGCTGACCATTCAGCCAACGAGTCGGACATCTTTTGCTACTAATGTGCCGGTTTGTGGTGTAGGGGTAGATTGCCTGCCCTTTTACCCGGACGCTCCGAATTCGATTCCCGGCCAGGTCAAGGATTTTTACCAGGATATTAGGGCTGGTTCGAGTTTCAATCATCCTACGTGATTACAAATTGAGGAGCTTTATGACAGTGAGATGGCGGTCCCGGTCTAGAAAGTCAAGAATAACAAGCGACAGGATTCGTCGGGCTGACCACACAACACCTCATAATTTGCAGGCCTTCGGGCTGAACACCAGTCGCATGAGAGTCCATGGCCCTTCGGAGCTGTTGCGCCATGGGTTTTGGCCTGGTTTTGCAATTAGCGCATAGAAGCGTAGACAGAATACAGGCCGGTGTGGGGAAAGCCGGCCGGCTTTGGCTGAGCCGCGTGCGAGCGGTCAGGTTTTGTGCGAAAAACTCTGTATCATTTCCTAGACTGATTGTAGTGATCCGAAATTGAAATCCTAGCTTAGAACCATAATAGTAGGAAATTTATAGTTAGAGCGAGGCCGGTTACTGAACTTCTTTTTAAACAATGTGCAATTGTATCACGGAAAGAAATGTCTCACTTCAGAAGTTAGTAAGTTATGACTGATCAAAGTGAAGGTATTCCATTGTTTCCAGTTGTAAATGAAATGGACACTTCCACAACGTTTATGTACACGTACGATGCCACGTTGAATTTTGTCTTGTCACCTGATTTTGTCACAATCATAGCGAACGAAACAGCATTCTGTTGGGTAACACGTTGCCGCCAGGTGTCTATTAGCTTGGTTGGAAAGCCGGATGCCGAGAGGCATTTTTTCAAAGCGAATTATTCTCCGTACTGCACCCGTCCACCTCCCGAGTCCCAGACTAGCATTTATCTCAGGGGTGTCGGTTCATTATTTAAGTCATCAAATATATAAATATAGAGGCATAATAGAACACGGGAATGAACGGAGCAATTTAAAATTAAAATGGGGAAAGCTCGATTGTAAACTTGAATTTATGGACTCCATGATAGGACTAGGAAGTGACTGTTAACTTTAAAAAGAGTATCATCTAACTACAATAAAAAGATTATGAGAATGGTTTCCTTTGAAATAATTGCCAGAAGGAGCAGTTTATTACGCCATCCGACGTACGAAACTTTGATACATTTGGCAATTATATTTAAATTTCCACACATGTTACATAAATAAATCGCTTGCTATACCGTAAGTGGTATCAATATGTTGCTGGGTTGCTTCTGAAAGAAATTACAAGTGGAGTATAACTTATGGATCGATTCCATTTGAATCGAACCGTTGTTCAAGGATATAGCTTCCTTCTATCGGGAGCCCGAGTATAACCCATGTTACGGTCGGCTTCTCGATTTAGCTAAGATAATGTACCCCGGCTATATACATTTTTCCGAGACCGGTACTCGGACTGGGTAATGTTTCTCGTGAATTACGAAAAATGGACTACACGGACAGTTCCTATCTTACGATGTCCAGCTGATGCCATACCACTGAATTAGCATTTATATTTTATTTACACATGATTTGAAATGTTACAAAGTAGCCTCAGTAGACTACTGCCACAAATGAGATAACAAGAAGTGGTGGGAAATACCGTGCCGATGACCTCCCCTCGCATCGCCAGCGAAGTAAACAAACACACCAAATATTACTGTAACTCGTCCCGTGCGGAAACCGTACAATAACGAGGTAACAAATGACTATAATATTTATTATTCTTATTATTCAAACATACGAGTAGATGGATGTTGTCACCAATTAATTAATTCACTATCGTCAGAATATTCATTCATCCCCGAAATTATCATCCTTGCAATTATTATTATTATTATTATTATTATTATTATTATTATTATTATTATTATTATTATTATTATTATTCTCAACGGTTCCTGGCCCTGCCACGTTTGATTAATACCGTCATTATTATGCGGGACGCAAACACAAATGGTTATTACTGTTATTATTATTATATCCCTCTTGTGGTTATTATTATTATTATTAATGAATAGGTGACTCCAGATTTTATTATTATTAATGAACCGGTCACTTCCGCCAAAATATATTAAGATATCGGTGGCAATTACAATTATTTCGCTGATCAACCAACGACATCATTACTGTTATTATTATGACAATTATTATTAATCTGACCGCGATGATTTAACATCATCCTAACATTGTTATTATTATTATCGGTTGCATATTATCATTTAGATTCCCGTTTAACATCTTTATCAAAGCTCATTTAATTAAGGCGGTCCAATCCTTTATCTGCAATATTTATTATTATCATTATCACGCCATCATGATTGTCATCACTCGTCATTATTATGCTTACAATATACGATCATTTATGTGGAATCTGAACTCTCATTATCCTTAGATCCGTTGTATCTCAACGAATAGCTGCGCAGTCTATTTATTTCGTACGTGCTGTCACGGGTTCGAATTCTACCCGCTCAGTATTTCTCTGTGACACTGCCCGTACATTTTACACTCATTTCAATATCCTAAGTGCCTCTCGTACGGAATTTATATCCCTTTCTATCTCAATATTCCTTGATTCATTTATTTCTGACAGAATTATCAACTGACTTATTTATTCACTTCTGACATCGTACGACCTTTTATTATCTGACTGCAGATTCTTTAACATTTTTCTATCTCATTTTGATCTACGCCTTAGTTCGTTCTCCACAAATAATCGTAACATCTTGAAATTATATTTACCAAAATTTGACAATCATGGTTTCGTAATATTAATCCTACGTGTTCCGGCTAATGAATTGCAACTTTAAGACACGACATTTATACGTAAAAAAATATTGGACCGTAATTTAAACCACACGTTCATTAACATGTACGGATTATTAGCACCGATCTACATTTCAATATTATTAATTTATCAAGTTAAATTACCACACACTTTAATTCCGAATTAAAAACGACATCCCGTCATTAAATGCTTCCCGACAAACTCAACACCCGATCACATAAATTTTATTATTACGCACTGCTCACTAAAATTTCCAATATCTCATGAATTATTATTATTATTATTAATATCGCTTCTCGCAAATTTAACAACTTCACTTTGAAAATATGAACATACTAATCAACAACAAAACACAACTGGTATGACAAAGCTGGACTTTCCTTCAATGTCATTACATAGCTCGTTAAAACGACAAACAGAAAAGCACATATCGGGCCTATTTGACTATAATAACCAAAATCAAATGTAAAGAAAATTATTCTTGACTACAAAGAAATATAAGAATGCATGCATGACTTAACTTACTACCCTATATCTACAAAATTTACATATACAACAAACTGAATACATAAAAAGACCCGATTATTTACATTGTTATTATTTAATACTATCCGTGCTACAAATTTAGGATGGGGTCGTTAAGCGACTCATCTTGTTACAGAAGGTAACCAAGTATACTCAAATTATTCCCATTTTTCCAATCACGCTAACATTTCCCAAATATTATCTACATTTCGTACTCATCTTAGTTATCGGTAATCCATTGCAGCTTGGCAGATGAGAGGCTCCTTTCGGCCCCTCTCTGCCATATTACTCCTCCATTCTTGATGGTGTAGTTCCACAAATGATATCCTGGCACATTACCATTTTACACTAATACCTTAATTATCACAATACTTCACCATTGACAATGTTAACACTGAACACTTTACTTTTATAAAACAAATTAATATCCTAGACCCAAAATTTTATTTTTTACACTGTTTTAATCTTCGTCCAATTACCGCACAATGGACATGGACACGTACGACGAGGTGTCAAACTTTACGCCCGTCGCGATTTATGTCGTCCGACGCGATACGCCTGTTTCATACGGCCCTCTTGAGGTGATCATGATAGCGGTTCGATATTCCAAAGTACAGGCTATTATTCCCTCAAAGTACTGTTCGTCACACAGTATGTTATTTACGTACTTATTGCGGTGCAATTTATATTACACTCTTACAGTGCAATTCATTTACTTCACCATGATATTTATAACTGGCAAACACTGTCCTACGTTAACTACTTCCAGTTCATGTTGCTTGAGCGCGATCACATTTTATAAGCACTGGCGGATGCTCGCGCCATTAAATGTTGAGTTACTGTACGCCCGACGGATTTGAAGTCAGCTGCCAACGACGGTTCAGCTCCAGAGATTCATTTCAAGTGTGTTGGCGAGTATCCCTTGTCCCGTATATATGGATGAAGCTTTCCCTCGCGGATTCGTTGACGTCATACCCCTGAGGGAGGGGGTGGATTTTGAATATCGGCACTTGCACTCCGAATTGGACGTTAAAATTTATATCAAATTAATCCACTCCGCTAGCATGTTTGCTGGATTAAATATGAACTCCTGGCAATCACAGATTTAGGAGATACGGGTGGATTTAGCTCCTCACATTTCGCGCCTTTGGAAGCGTCCCTTACAACGTGGTTTTCGTCCAGCCAATGACATTCAAGCTGTCTGGTTTCCAAGAAATCCAGCCTTCAATTTATTTAATTTGCCAATAATTATTGATTATTTTTCTATATGTGATATCTAATAAGTTCATTACATCGATCCGTGTACTCACAATAATTTATTACTAATTACTTTTGAAGTTACGAGAATATCTCATCCATCATTCCTTAAGATGGTATCCCTGGGATTTCCATCAAATTTTAGCGATTGGCCTGCAAGTGGTCACGTGATTTAAGTTTCCACCTGCCCGAACCTAGGCTAGCGAATGTCCTCGCATCCACTGTACCTTTCCATGACGTCACAGAAATTTCCGTCCGCCAAAAATAACCCAGCGCACTACTCATGTTGCAAGATTCCTTTGTGTCAAACTGCCCCCTTCTCTTTCTGACCAAGACTTATTTGTGGACTTGTATTTTTCCTGGTCGCCACTAATGGGATCCCCTGCTGTAAAGTAGCTAAATGTTGTTGTGTCGAGCTAATCCGTCAGGCTCCAGTCTGTCGTGTTCCTCAGCTCATTATTTCAACACTACACAGGTGAAATATTTTCAACTACACTTCTGTATTTCAATAAATGTACTATTTCCCTTCATAAATCAAATCATGATTGACTTTGGGCCTAAGTCACTCAGGTTCAGTACAGGCCATGAGGGCCTTGGAGGGGAGGAAGGTAAATTCTTACACTATCCTTAACCTCGGCACGTGATGGGGTAGAGTGGTTAATACTACGCCTGCCGCCTTTGCCCGAAGAATTGACCTGGTATTAATTTTGGGTTTGGGTTGGGTGAACCTCAGGGCCATGTACATCTCCTGAAGTGGAAATCTCGTTTCTTAAATTTTTCGACTTCCTAAGGGGGAATCGAACCCACGTCATTCCGGGTAAACTGAGGACGCCTTTGTCGTCTCGGCCAGACAAGTTGAATGGTTCAGAAAGAACTGTAGGACAGCGGATATCTGAACACAATATGGTGGGTTCGATTCTAGATAGCCCTGAGTATTGTTTTGCGTCAGTTTCCATGTTCATACCAAGCTAGTGCTGGGTCTGTTTCTTAATTTAGGCCACTTCTAATACCCTCCCAATTCTAACCCTTGCCGATCCTTCCGTCGCCGAAAACTTTGGATGTGTTATTGCGACGTAGAACAAGTAGCAAATAATAATAATAATAATAATAATAATAATAATAATAATAATAATAATAATCTATATAAATAAAAATCATAACCACCATGCGCCTGAACATTGACTATTTGGGTGAAATTTTCGTCCAGTTGTCCGTTTCAGGTGTAACAATGACCATCTGCATATTTTTTAGCTTTGGTGTTTCTTTGTCTGTTTGTCTGAGTTCTTATTACGTGAATACTACTGGATATACTTCTACCAAACGTCACATTTTGAATCCACCTCTCGCCGGACTGAGTGGTTCGGACGATTGAGACGCCGGCCTTCTGACCCCAACTTGGCAGGCTCTATCCTGGCTCAGTCCGTTGGTATTTGAAGGTGCTGAAGTACGTCCGCCTCGTGTCGGTAGATTTACTGGCCCTTAAAAGAACACTTGCAGGACTAGATCCTGGTACCTCGGCGTCTCCGAAAATTCGTAAAAGTAGTTAGTGGGATGTAAAGCAATTAACATTATGAATTCACCTGTTCTTGGGTACGTTTTAGGGCCAATATTGCTTCTAAATCCTTGAATTGACTGGGAGTTCATACGAAACCGGAACCGTGATTCTCCACTACTACAAAATATTCACAACTTAACTTTATGTAAATCAATTTCTAAAACTTTTTGTCACGTTCACATTTGCGGTAGTTGGATAACAAGGGAGATGCCATTAACGGGTTCTTTTACAGGCTGTCATGCCATTTCAAGCTGGGTTAAATAGTTTAACAAAAGTGCCATTTTATTTTTCTCTTTGGAACAGATAATAAGAGAGAGGTTATCGTCAAGGGTTGGTTTCGTGAGTCTTGAACCACAGCGCCACTCCTGGTAACATTGAATAAACTCTGTCATCTTCCTCATTCTGTCTCCACTTTGTTCAGCTTTATAGTACTTCGCGTTACTGCTTTCGTAGAAGAATATCCGTTTAACGTGCCCTTTTTACACTTTTGAATATAGGCGTTTAACTTGTCATAAATTCATGACGATTCGTGAAATCGAGACTTCGGATGGGCCAAATCTGCACGTGGCTTATTTGCGGCTTGAGAGCGCCAATAGAAGAAATGAACTTCTCCAGGGGAGGCATTTGAACAAGGATAAACTCGGCCCACAGCAAGCACACTACGATGGCAGTGGCTGAAACCCATGGTGTGTTAGTGTTTGATGCTCATTTCTCGACGTGGATCTCAAGTCCGATTAAGCCAAGTGCAGATTTAGCAACACCACTTCGTAAAACCGATTTGAATTCGTCCGCGAACCGATCTGATTGGCTAACATAATGCAGCTGATAAAATGTCAACGGCGCGAGATATACGCATAATTGTTTTCAAATTAGTTGTCAGTATGTCCAAAACTCAAAATCTCATATACCCGGTTCACTTAGTTTCCGGTCACCTTGTATAAATACATCTAACTGACATTAAACAGAGCACTACATTATATAAAAGGTTTTATACACTGAAATGTATAATTGAAGCTTAACATGACACTTTGGGGTATTCGTCTCTTGAAAAGTAACCTTGGATCTGATCATAACTACCAGTCTTAAGTACACATTGGCAAGGTGCTGATTTTCATTTTCGCCGCTTGACAATGGCGTTACTTTTCCTTCATGACGTTCCCATCAATTTTGGCGTCTAATAAACAACTATGTCTGCAAAAACCAGCATAATTTATTCTATTTTGTGAGAAGGGCTAAGTTTTATTTGCTAGTGAGCTGTGTTAACATTCAACAAGTGGTTTGACTGTTTTTCAGTAAGTGTAGAGTATTGATTTTCCTGCCGTTATTTCGATCGATACCATGTGGCAGTCACGTGGCGGACTGGACTTTTCAAGGTTAAGTACTACTTCGTGTGTCTGACTGCTCGCTCGCCAAGTGATTCCAGAACTATCTAGACCCAATGAAAATGTGCAGTTACGAACCAATAGTCCTTAGTAGTCAGTGACACATCTCCAAGCATTTAATTAAATCATTCTCTTATTCTTACTTCCAATAGCATCGAATCATAATGAGCCCAAAGTTAAGTGTTGTCTTCGACTTGGTACATGAGTGAATGTGAGTTGGGATTCTATTAGAGTAGATTATTGTAGTTTGTCATCCGAGCATGTTTCCTTTATTATGTCATTATTTAAAATATGATCTTATAATAGTCGACCTCTCGGATATAAATGGATTTAATTAATGATTTTTGACCTCACTAAACATTGCGGGATAAGATTTGGGTAAAGTCTCACTCTATTACTTTATGGTTGTGTTTCATCTTTGTATTATTCGATGATTATTTAAGAGTGTGTCGTCTGATTTTCAGATGAATTCGTACATTGATGCTAGATCTAATAATCACTAAGAATAATGATGACAAATTTTGAGATCGGATTAATTGAGAATTAAAAGGTCATGAGCAATAAATAAGTGTATATTTAAACGTGTGCTCTATATTTGTGTAATTGCCTGGAATAATGGTAGTCCTGCGGGATTTTGTCTGGAATTTTGGAAGCATGTGTCATGGGTACACAGCATTCTAAGATGATTGTCGAGCACGTTTTGAGTCGCATTTCAAGTATTTAAGAAGGATAATAGATTTATCGGTGCTCATCGACCACGTGTCTGACGACTTCAAATTGTAACCCATGTGGTGTGCGTGATGATTATTTTCTATCAGACCTTCTGATTTAAATAATCTTGAAATTTACTAGATAGTCGTTGCAATGCAGTTATAATATTATTCAAATTGATTACTCAAATACTATCACAATTTAAATAGTGTGCGAGTATATTTGATTTAATACAGGCTCATCCGTTCAGTCCAGTCGACTCTACTTATGATAATAATCATAAAACGATAATAATAAACCTAGGGTTGGTGTGTAAATATTGTACATAAATTAGGTGTATCCTATGTGTGTGTGAGGTATGAGTACAGTAGTTAGTAATATTTTTGATGCGATATTTTTGATCTTGTGTTTTAATCTGACCACGTGTTCACCATGGTGGCTCGGATTATTTCGGCGTTGCGTTTGTTGGATCATTTCTTTAAATGCGCTTATTGAATTTATGCCAAACTTAATGATAGGGTTAATTACACAATGAAGTAAATTTAAAAGTGAATAAGATCATATACACTAACTTAGCAAATGCCATGGGATAGTCACCTAATTTCTTGTGGAGCCTCCTCTGGCCCTGCGAACAGCAGTGAGACGCCGTGGAAGTGAGTCGTCAAGTCCCTTGTAATCCTCTGGTTGCAGATGACACCAAATAGCTTGCAGAGCGGCCGCCAATGCTGGTCTGTTCGTGGGTGCAGGATCCATGGCACGGAGCCTGCGTTCCAGCACATCCCAAATATGCTCGATAGGGTTCACATCGGGGCCCCTGGGTGGCCATGGCAGTGGTTGGACCTTCGCTGCATGTTCCTGGAACCATTCCCGGGCGACGCGACGTGGGAGCGATATGGCGGCGCTTTATTATCTTGAAACACTGCAGAACCGTCTTGGCGCTGGAAGGCCAAAAGTGGGTGGAGATGTTCTCCGAGCAGCTCACATACCGCGTACCATTCAAAGCTTCTTCCAGAACAACTAGGGGGCTCAGTCCATACCAGGAAAATGCACCCCAGACCATAACAGGAACACCAGCGCCCTGGACCACACTTTCGAGGCAGGCGGGATCAATCGCTTCATGTGGCCTGCGCCATACACGGTGCCTCCCATCGGCATGGTGCAGTTGAAATCGTGATTCGTCCGACCATGTCACGTTACGCCATTGTTCCAGTGTCCACCCCTGGTGACTGGCGACAAATGGGCGTCGTTGTGCCCGATGACGTTGGGTTTACAGTGGCACCCGTGTGCGGCGCGGGCTCCCATACCAATAGAACCCATGGTCCTAAGGATTGTCCACTGGGAGACGTGTCTAGCACGGCCTGTGTTGAATTGAGCCGTGATTTGTTGCATGGTTGCCCGTCTGTAACTATTGAAAATCCGTCTCATATGTCGCCGGTCACGGTCATCGCGGGTGGCTCGACGGCCGGTTGTTCGTATGTTGTGGACGGTGACACCCGCATTCAACCATTCACAATACACCCTGGACACGGTTGATCGTGTGAAGCCGAATTCCCACACCTCTCCCGAGATCGCACTTCCCATCCGTCGGGCACCGACCACCATACACCGTTCGTACAATGTCAGCTCACGACGACGTTCCATGTTAAACCTGTCACATGCACAGCCACTGCTCACAAGGTCTCCTATACAATTGTCGCTGGCACAGGAGGCGTGTGGTGCGCAGACAACACACCTGCGCCATCAGTGCTCCGCTATCCCATGACATTTGCTCAGTCAGTGTAGTTTCAATGGCAAAACCAAGGATTAATTTTTTTGGAAATTTTGTGTTGTAAAATCGATTGACGAAATGAATAAATTTTACTTCGTTGATTTAACAATTTTCAAGTGAGAAATTCAAGTTCTAAAATGCAATATGAATTCTAAAGCCATGTAAAAACACAATGAACGTAAATTGAGCAAATTAATTACCTTTAAGAAACTAAACCACTTAATTAATTTAACAGTATCAGAGTATTATCAGAGCCTCTGTGGCTCAGATGGCAGCGCACCGGCCTCCTACTACTGGGTTCAGTGGTTCAAATTCCGGTCACTCCATGTGAGATTTGTGCTGGACAAAGCGGAAGTGGGACAGGTTTTTCTCCGGGTACTACTGTTTTCCCTGTCATAACTTATTCAAGCAACACTCTCCAATATCATTTCATTTCATTTGTCATTCATTAAGAGGAGTGCAACAGGCTTCGGCAGCCGGCACAATTCCTGTCTGCGCCGCTAGATGGGGTCTTCATTCATTCCATTCTTGATCCGGTGAAACTACTGGAAACAGGCTGTGGATTTTCATTTTCAGAGTATTATAAGAGATATTATCGTCGATTAAGGAAGTAAAAATAATGTGAATTGCATAAATATGGTAATGTTACGATAGGAAAAGTATACCATGGACATCCACCTCGTTATTTAGTAGGAATTTGTGAATTGAAGTTTGTAAGAGGCAAATTAAGGGAGGTTAAGGTTAACTTAGGATGAGGTTCATCCTCTTTTCGTTTCAATTTTAAAGCCAATGGAGGGCTAATTTTGGGTTTTATCTCTATTTTCCCGAGTAACCCATTGTCGACGAGAAGGAAGAGTTGAATAATTTAATTTTTGTTAATTCAGTCAACAATAGGAACTACGTGAGATTTATGTTTAAGAATATCAAGAATAATTTTTGATTGTGATTATTTTAAATAGATGCTTATTGGAATAAATGTCATGCCTGTGTTTTAAATTTGTTCTTTTCTTCATTGTCGTCAATCCTACTTCCCTTAAATGCCTCTAAATTAGGAACAGCCCGTTAACGAACGATCCACTTCTGGATCTCTCGTGCACTGGCTGAGTTTGACCGGGAAACAGGTGGAAATATTCATATAAGTGAATAAAAACTGTTTAACAACAGCCATTTTTGAGATATTTTTTGAAGTTTCTTAAGGGCATATCTTTCCATTGTGTAGGAAACTCATTGAACACTTTAATCCCATTACATCAATAATTTCCTTGTGTTCTCTGTAATCTAACGTGTGCTAAATCTAAATTATCACTTCTCCGTGTATCGTACGAGTCTTCATTTCTACGAGATGTCAGGTAATCTAGATTTTCTTAACATTTAGAATGCAGTCAGTATGTATAGTGAACCGAGCTCGATAGCTGCAGTCGCTTAAGTGCGGCCAGTATCCAGTATTCGTCAGATAGTAGGTTCGAACCCCACTGTCGGCAGCCCTGAAGATGGTTTTCCGTGGTTTCCCATTTTCACACCAGGTAAATGCTGGAGCTGTGCCTTAATTAAGGCCACGGACGCTTCCTTCCCATTCCTAAACTTTTCCTGTCCCATCGTGTCGTTAAGGCAAGGGCGCGGGGGGGGGGTGTTGGAAATGACGTAAAGCCAGTTTTATGAGAAGATAAATTAGAAGAAAATTCAGCTGGGAATGACGGTAGTGTTACTGAACGATGTCGGTTACATTAAAACCATTTTGCATCATATGTAGCAATGACAGAAGAATAATTGGTTTTAATTTTAATTTTAATTTTAATTTTAATTATCTGTGTCGGTGCGACGTAAAGCAAATAGCAACAGCAATAGTATGTATAGTGATGGGATAGTCATAATAGCATGTTCTTGAAACGTAGGCCTGCATGACTTCCTATTGGGCTTTCAATGCATTCTTTGCCACTAAATCAAATCTTGTGCGTCTGTTGAATTTCAGCATAATATGATAACGTTTGATAATAATGTATATGGAAGAAATCATTATGTTCACATCTGATTACTACTGATTGTCTCTTTCAGTCTTCGAAGTAAAAGTAACACTGTAAATAGTCTTTTACATAACTTGCGTGTGTGAGTATACCAGGTTAACTTCTAATCTAAATGCATTCAGAACTATGTTCATTCTCATCAATGATTTAATTAAGTGAATTATCTACTTTACTGTTGCTAATTAAAATTAGCCCGCAACCAATTGGATGATTTCTGTACCTTTCGTTTTCCACATTTTTTTAGTTCATACCACTTGTTATGAGTATATAAGCTATGTAGGTTCGGAAGCAATGGGTCCTGAGTAAGCAATTTCCCACGAGGTCATTGACGCCTAGTTGAGTAGTAAGGCTATGTCGACACGAGAACAAGGTCATTGACCCTAGTTGAGTAGTAATGCTTTGTAGGTTCTAGACCACTGAACGCGGAATAACGTTATAACCTTGCGTACGAAAGCAAGCCTAACCTCAGATACTCAATTGGAGGGGTCTAGTTTGTCAGGGAATGATCTGGAGTGCATTTGAAACCCCTAGGTGAGTTTAGAGGGCAATGCTAACCTCACTGTCCACCTGAAGAGTTTTTGACCGCTAGGTGAGGTTATGACGTCATATCCTTACGTACGAGGGCAATGCTAAACTTACAGGCCAGTTTGGAGGAGCCGAATCGGACGGGGCCCATTGGAGGAGCAGAGTCGGGAAGGTCACGGGCCTCTTTGGAGGAGCCGAATCGATCGGGCGCCCATGGAGTAGCCACAAATCGGTTAGGTGACCTGCGGATGAGCGCACGAACGCTAACCTAACCCCCAATACACAGGCTCCCGTTGGAGGATTCCAATCGGTTAGGTGACTGGTAGTTGAGGTTATGACGTGTAAACCTAACCTCGCTACAATGAACGCCTACTTAACCACAGATGGGTTCCCCTTGGAGCAGCTGAACTAGTGAGGTGACATGTATGTGTGGTTAACTCGTGCGTTAACCTAACCTCACACACGCTCTTTGTCGTCTCCACTTGGAGTAGTGACGGAGCTGTGACATAATAAGGGCGGGTGATTTAAAAATACATGCTTATCTTTACATAACCGAACGCGCAGGCCTTCTCCTGACAGAGCTCTGACGTCACAGCGTGACAAATGACTATCATATACCGCTACAGACATATCAGTGCGCTCTCGCGGCGACTTCCTCTAATCAAAAGAATATCGGATCCCTCTAGAGACATAATAGTGCAAGATGGCCACGACTTCGTGAGTTACTCTAAACAAATTACTATTAAATCCCGCTAGAGACATAAACAGGGGGGAATAGCTTGTGTGCATGTGCGCATGTACATTAGCTTGAGATACACTCTGACGGCGAGTTTGCAAGTTACTATAAAACGGATTACTCACGCACTAACAGGCTCCTTGCCCGTCTTGCACTTGGTGTAGTGATGGAGCTGTGACGTAATAAGCGCGGACGATTTAAAAATGCATGCTTACCTTTATGTAACAGAACGCGCAGGCCTACTCCTGACATAGTTGTGACGTCACAGTGTGGGTGATTATGCGGACTGCTGGCTAAGGGTGCATGACGTTATAACTTAACGTGTGTCCATTCGTTGTCCCGTATCTCTACTGTGTCGGGTTTGTGGTGGGATGCATCTTGGGCCCTTTAGCCTTTCAACTTTTGGCACAATTGAGCTTAATTTAACTTTTCTCTTAGTATGGGGATCCCACTTTGTCTGGTAAGAAATGGTTTCAGCATTAAATAACATTGTTAGCAACATTGTGCTTTCCCATTCTTGAAGTGCGTTACCTTTCTTATTAGTGGGAAATGTTCACATGAATCATCACGTGCTTCTGGATGGGCATACGACATTGGTCTCCCGGTGAAATCCAAAAACAAGCCAGGGTGGCTCCAGTGACGCCAGAAGGACTAAATTTTACTGAATAACGTTTTCTATAACACAAATACATTTTCCATCTGTGAAAATGGAGTACACATAGTAAATCTTCTCTGCGCACTGTTACAACTGTATTATCTTTCCATCAATTGAATTTAACATCGGTATTTTTAGTGTGTCTCTAACTTCCTGAAAACAAGATATTTTACCATTCATTTTTTGGCACACTCCTGTCAAAACCTTTCCCATCTGATGCTCTTTCTCCCGTCCTTAGACGTAAAATACTTCACCGCAAGGCTTCTATCAGAGACATGTGGCAGGAGCTCACCTCGCTGGCAATCTAATTCACTTTTCTATTTCAGCCTCAGGGGCCTCGAAGCTGACAGCTGAATTGAAACAAAAGTACAAACTGCTCACAGAATCACACTGGCGGATCAACATCAACAACGATATTTGAGTACAGCTCAATATGCTAATGAGATTTCAATTCATTTATAAGGTCAAGAAAATTGTATATATCTCACATGGGCTTTACTTGCCATGGGAGAGCTACAAATCCAAAATATAAAACAACCTAATGCTTCAGTGAATTATGTGAGTCATAAATTTCTCTCAAAATATTTGTTATATCCAGTGTTTTACATACACCACACCTTGTAAGCTGTCCTTTTGTAACCTATTCTCACGCATTGAACACTCCTTCTAAAGTACATGGTTTGAGTATGGATTTCAGGAAATATTATGTTACATTTACTCAGCAAATGGACTACCAAGTTTTATATGAACATTCCAATTTGTAGACCCTTTTCCCAAACTACTTTTTCTAAAATTCTCTCTACCATATCCCGTTATTTTCGAAACCAAGTAAGTGACGGAAGATTATTCCAAGTCCATCTCTGTTGTGTAGTGGTTAATGTGATTAGCTGCCACATTCGGAGGGCCGAGTTTGATTCCCCACTCTGCACGAAATTTGAAAAGTGGTTCGAGGATTGGAACATAGTCCACTTATGCCGGGATTGTACCTAACTTAATTTTAGGAAATATTTAACGCGAAATGAAAGCGAATGTGTCAACCCTATTTCGCGAAATAACGCAAAAGTTGCTTTTTCGCAAAATCGAACATAAATTAATGCGAAAATATCATTCCCTCAACCTCTTAGTGACTGTAACTCCCATCTCTAGTTATCACGTAGCTACCTATCGAACTTTCCTATCCTCACAAGCTACGGATGGCCACTGAGAAGTACATTACACATGAAAATAAAATACACCGGCTGGCGAATAATACTGGGGAAGTAAAGTGCTGGTTCTATTGATGGCAAATAATATTATGTCGGGAAATGGGCTTCGTCCTTTGAGAGCACAAAGAAAGAAGGAAAGCAGCTCCCTCTCCAGGCCTTGGAGACTCAATTAAATTGTCTGAAGATCCGGTGTGTAAAGTTAGCAGATTTAGCAAGTCATTGGAGCGAGTGAACGAGAGTCCTTGTTTACTACAATTAGATTTTGTGTGGGACAAGAAAATACGATTCTGCAGCACAGAGTTATATCGAGTAGAAATTATAAGGGTAATATTCACGCAAAGTAGTGCTTCTTACGTGATGTCTATTAATTCTACATAATGCCTCAAATTACGAACTTCTCTTCTCCTTGTAATTGGAGAGAAACACTTGGAGACAAAGGAAGTGACACATCTGGTAGATTTCTTACATCATACATGTAACGAGGCATGCAAGTCATGAATTAAATTCAACACAGATATACTCAGTCAGTGCAGAAGGTCTTGAGAAATTGTACACATTATTTATTGTTATTTACTCAGTTTACTATCCGGAGCTGCTTTTATTCCCTCGGACTCAGCGAGGGATTTAACCTCTACCACCTGAAGGCCAGCGTCCTGCAACATCATACCTTTGGTCACGGATACAACTGTGAAGGAGGACTAGTATCTCACCAAGGCGGCCTCACCTGCTATGCTGAGCACGGGTCTTGTAAGGCGATGGGACGATTGAAAGGGATAGGCAAGGTAGGGACCGTGGCCTTTAGTGAGGTACTATCCCGGCATTTGTATGGAGAAGAAGTAGGAAACCACGGAAAACCACTTCTAGAATGACTACGGTGGGTATCGAACCCAGCTCTACTTAGCTGACCTTCCGAGGCTGAGTGCACCCCGTTTGAGCCCCCGTACAATGTTTCAAATTCTGTGGCAGCGCCGCGAATCCAACCTGGGCTTCAGGGGGTTGCAGCTAATCACACTAACAACTACAGAACTGGCGGATAATTCTACACATTACTCAATGTAATTCAAGGTCGGATAAAATTAATTTTACCGAGCTCGATAACTGCAGTCGCATAACTGCGGCCAGGATCCAGCATTCGGGACATAGTGGGTTCGAATCCCACTAGCGGCAGCCGAGAAGATGGTTTTCCGTGGTTTCCCAGGTACCTAGCCCTTTCCTGTCCCATCGTTGCCGTAAGACCTACCAGTGGCGGCTCGACTAGAGCAACTTGTAAATATACGTATTACACAAGGTATGACAAGGTATTTCATACCAGGCATAGGTGTATCTAATATCTCGGTGCACCAATTTTAATCTGAACAGCCAAGGTTCAAATTTCGGTGGGTACCAGATTTGAAGTTTCACCTGAAATAACGCGTGACACTTTCAGTATTATACAATTCTAACCTCCTGCCCAAATCTGAAAATTAACATTTCTGGAATAAGATGAAGTCAGCTTTCGTTTCTTAAAACTCAATATTTAACAATGGTGGAAGCCTTTACCTTCCACTCCTCCAAGGGCCTTCATGGCCTGTACGGAGGTGACTTTGCTTTGCTACGTTTACTCAATTACTTTCCACCCCTGCAATTAACTATACTTCAGTAAGAGACTTCGGTGTAGTTTACTTCTGCCGGACGACTTCTTTCACCGCTCAGTTTGAAAATAACATGGTGTGATTCATGCCTTGTGAACTGTTGATGTCTGTAGCATCGTTCTAAATAACGCGTTAATTATATCCGTGTGAGCTTTCTCGTCACCGTGCATAGAGCAGAATATTGAATTTCATTACCGTTATTTGAACAAGGGAAACGTCTCTTATGGGAAAACAGGATTAGCGTGAAACATTCACAGTTCATTGCACGTGTGTTGAAATAAAAACCCGAGTAGTGTTTGATGTAGCTCAGTGCTAGGAGATACCGCCAGAAGATTGAAACAACGGACTTTACTGACTTCGGAGTTAGAAAGATGAATGGTTCCTTTATCGGTAGGCAAACAGTTAGGCCCATTTCAGCCCATGTCAACTGCTGGGGACATTGATGTTAGGTGGAACGGAGAAGACAGAGACAGAACAAAACTATCGAGCATAGGTCACATGTGCTGACCTAGAAGGAGCTTCCAACATCGAAGAAGGTGGTACGGAGAAATCGCATCCCGCCGTCTCATACCATCACCCATGAATTCCGAAGCGCCATTACTCGTGCAACTAGCAAACTAGCCCGATGGCTTAGTGCCGTACCATTAACCGCACATTCCTCGCGGTTACGCTAAGCGCCACGTAAAAAGCGTCCATGGACAATTCGAGACGGTTGATTTGCAGTGTTTCAGCACGTTACATCATTTAGCAGTAAGATGAGAGTGTCTAAGTGTAACGAATGCCAGGCTAACGATACCTGCAGCCGAATCCCTCCACAGGAATTGGATGGAGAATCTGTGACATTGTGGGTGTGCTATTCTCGTAACGCTAGGGAGCACCTTAAAGTTGTAATAACATAAGGACATTTTAACCATCTGTGTGTTTCAAGACGTTCATTCTCCCTGCTATAAGCAGAGTTTGTTCGCAAAGTCTTTATGTGCAATGAAGTTCCGAAAATGGACTAACCAGACCTGTACCCCAACCTTAGTCCTAACAAACACGTCTGTAATTAGCTACTTTCCTGACACCACTACAGACCCAACGACCCGCTTTACTACCAGCATGGCAGAAACAATCTTTTAATACTTTTTTCTTGGTAGACCTTTTACTAATCTCAAACTGTATTTTTAAATACAATATTCAACAATAATTTGTCAGGTGAAAAGGTTTTAAGTAAAGAATTCCGTGTTTTTCCTGTCTGGGAAAGTGACAAACTAGTGAATGTGTAGTTCTGAAATTAAAGTTCACACTTTACTCTTCAAGTGAGATCCAACCTCTGCTTTAGTCTTACGTCCACTTCTCCATCGCACGGATTAATTTTTTCATACCTCTTCGTAGCAGGCCTGCTTTTAACTCCACAGAAAACTTCTGGATTAACGACTTTGTGATAAATTTTGAACTTGAAGCACTGTGGTATCTTCCGGTCTCGAGGACGCCTGTGACCTTTCTCCATTTCAGCAAGGTGGTATTGACTCGTAACCGTTTCATCCAAGAGTGTGTCCTAATGTAGAAACGAAAGTAGTGATGAGTGTGGGTGCTTTCAATTAGCAGTGTGCCGTACGTCTCACTTGCCAGTGCCACTCCAGGTATTCAGGCTTTGCCAAGTTAAGGCACACTCCATATTTGTCTACTCTCATTCTCTATTGGTTGACGAACAGCTCGCATAAAGTCTGCCTGAATAAACAAAACTTCACTAATTAGTGTTCCTGGAAACGGGCAAGATAAACGGTGAAGCATATATAAATTACAAGTATTATTGTACTAATTGTTCGTCAAACCATTCACCACTTCAATCACCTTTAACACATTTCTATTTGTACGATTCATTTATACAGTATATTATCTGGATGCCTGGCTAAATTGCAAGGATGCTGACCTCTGTTCCAAGGTTCCGAATGGTTTGATTTTTCAAACTTCATTGATAAATTTCTTGTGGTCAGTGGCAAGGTGCTCGTGCAGTCTTCATTTCAGATATGGTCCATTCTTACAGGAGCGAAATACAAGCACCAGACCTCTTCGACCGCCATACACCATTCTTATTAGTAGCACGTAAGTTAAGGGGGTTCATGAGTGAGGTTTGAAAAATCTAAAACTACTGGACGGATCATTTTTAAATTTTAACCACAGGTAT
The DNA here is from genome assembly GCF_040414725.1 of Anabrus simplex. NCBI lineage: Eukaryota > Metazoa > Arthropoda > Insecta > Orthoptera > Tettigoniidae > Anabrus > Anabrus simplex. The sequence goes on from NC_090271.1 coordinate 317,701,050, forward strand.
ATCTTGGATTCTGGAGGTCAAATGGACTGTATCGCGATTGACATGTCTAAAGCATTTGATAGGGTGGATCATGGGAGATTACTGGCAAAAATGAGTGCAATTGGACTAGACAAAAGAGTGACTGAATGGGTTGCTATATTTCTAGAAAATAGATCTCAGAGAGTTAGAGTAGGTGAAGCTTTGTCTGACCCTGTAATAGTTGAGAGGGGAGTTCCTCAGGGCAGTGTTATCGGACCTTTATGTTTTCTTATATATATAAATGATATGAGTAAAGGAGTGGAATCGGAGGTAAGGATTTTTGCGGATGATGTTATTCTCTATAGAGTGATAAATAAGTTACAAGATTGTGAGCAACTGCAACGTGACCTCAAAATGTTGTGAGATGGACAGCAGGCAATGGTATGTTGATAAACGGGGCTAAAAGTCAGGTTGTGAGTTTCACATATAGGAAAAGTCTTCTCAGTTTTAATTACTGCGTTGATGGGGTGAGAGTTCCTTTTGGGGATCATTGTAAGTATCTAGGTGTTAATATAAGGAAAGATCTTCACTGGGGCAATCACATAAATGGGATTGTAAATAAAGGGTACCGATCTCTACACATGGTTATGAGGGTGTTTAGGGGTTGTAGTAAGGATGTAAAGGAGAGTGCATACAAGTCTCTGGTAAGACCCCAACTAGAGTATGGTTCCAGTGTATGGGACCCTCACCAGGATTACCTGATTCAAGAACTGGAAAAAATCCAAAGAAAAGCAGCTCGATTTGTTCTGGGTGATTTCCGAAAAAAGAGTAGCGTTACAAAAATGTTGCAATGTTTGGGTTGGGAAGAATTGAGAGAAAGAAGAAGAGCTGCTCGACTAAGTGGTATGTTCCGAGCTGTCAGCGGAGAGATGGCGTGGAATGACATTAGTAGACGAATAGGTTTGAATGGCGTTTATAAAAGTAGGAAAGATCACGATATGAAGATAAAGTTGGAATTCAAGGGGACAAACTGGGGCAAATATTCATTTATAGGAAGGGGAGTTAGGAATTGGAATAACTTACCAAGGGAGATGTTCAATAAATTTCCAATTTCTTTGAAATCATTTCGGAAAAGGCTAGGAAAGCAACAGATAGGGAATCTGCCACCTGGGCGACTGCCCTAAATGCAGATCAGTAGTGACTGATTGATTGATACATATGCCTATAGTTAGGACACGTTCTGAATTCTAACTTGATTGCTCAAGTAGTTTTTGAAATAATACAATTATTATAAAAAATATTGGGTCATAAATAATGTTCCTCGCGATGAAATTTTCTCAGATTTTCATCCATACTTGGTAAACATTACCTAAATGCATGTATAATTAGAAATTGCTTTTGAATTCGATGTGCCTTTAATATGAGAATCAGGAGTGAGAATCAAAATGATAACATTTATGTTTTGCTCAAAAATCAGAAATGATTTATATTTGAAAGCACAAATAATGCAGTATTACTAGGTGAGACTTGAAAAATTGTTCCTAAAGAAGAATCAAGGCAGAGTTCTCAAAATACGAACTGTAAATATGTCAATAGAACTTACCCAGGAAAAGATTACAACCTGATGTGAGGTTAACTCTATTTCACTGATTGAATTAACCGCATAGTACGGTTCACGTGGCTATACCTTTGCATTTCGGAGGTGGTTGAAACGAACCCGAACAACGGCACCCCGGAATATGGTATTCCATAGTTTCTCATTTCCAAACCAGGCTGTATCACCAAAAATCTACCTGAGTTTGCCCGACGGTGGAACACCAGCAAAGTAAAGGTAAATCCATATCAATACGATTACACACATCATTGCAAATACCAATGCCGCGATTATTATCAGGTGGACTTCACATCTTCGGACTGTAGATCACAATGTTTCAAGTTTTTAGATAGAATCAGTAAAGAAGAAAGCCAAAGTCGCATGGATTCAAAATCCGCAGAATATTCTAATTACCCGATGGACTGTTCTTATATGCTCTAAAGGAGGTGACGTTTCTGTATCCAGACTAAGCTATTTCTTATGTATGCGATGACCTACACTTAATGTATTCAATGTAGAAACGGAATCACTACCTTTTGAGTCGTTGCTATCGATCTGTGTTTCTTTTGGCTGTCAGAAGAGCATTCTAGGGTCCCGTAGGCAAATGCTGCTTGGTGTCTGGCTGAGGTATTAGACTGACAGTTAACAGCCTCGGGGAACTTGCCGCGATACCGCCGGAATGGGATGCAACTTGTACATTCCGCCATAAAAGCTTGAAACCAAGTTTCTAGATATAGAAACGTTCTGAATACAGCAGGTCCGACCGTCTGGGTCATTGTGGTGGTGATTCATTTTCGTTCAACGGTTTACGAACACGCGCACTTCTTGTTCTAGAACTTGGTGCAAACTAAAAGAGATAGTACCGCGGGACATCAGTGTCCATTTATTCGCCCCTCTTTCCCGTTATAAACCTGAATAACGGTTAGCGGCGGTAATTTAAAGGGTAAAATAAATACAATTACTTGAAATTTTTATTTATTTACTGTGTGTAAAGTAAGTACGGACCGTATCCGGCTTCATGGCTAATTGGTTAATGTGCTGGCCTTTGGTCACAGGAGTCTTGCGTTCAATTCCAGGCAGGCTCGGGAATTTTAACCACCATTGGTTAATTCCGCTGGAATGGGGGCTGAGTGTGTGAGACGTCTTCATTATCATTTCATCCTCATTAAGACGAGCAGGTCACCCACGGGTGTCAGATAAAAAGACCTGCCACCTGGCGTGCCGAACATGTCCTCGGACACCCCCGGCACTACAAGCCATACGCCACTTCAGTACAAACCGGATTCAATGTTTGTCTAAGAATTAGCAATCTGTACTGATTACTTGTAGGTGCAGCCAAAAAGCCACTAATCTCTCCACTTCTAGTTACTTCATCAAATAATTCCTTCCCCGTCTTGTTCATCTTTAACTTCTAATCACCCTGCCCACATCTTCTGGCTAAAGATAAGCGTTACATTCTAGGTAGCCCGCCCCATCTCTTCAGGGTGGGAAATGAGAACTTTAGAAGTAGCAATACACCATTACCAGTTCATTGCTAACTTCATGTTGATTACAGACCTCATGGATTGCGTTTCAAGTGGTTCGTTGTTTGTATCTGCGTAAGATTTCCTGAAACGGTCGAACAAACAAATCTCTAGCACACAAAGCCCTTCCTTAATTCAAGTCAGAAAATGAAAAGGAAATGTGACACTTAGAAGAATGAAGCTCTGGGATAAGGAAAGGAAAGGAAAGGAAAGGAAAGGAAAGGAAAGGAAAGGAAAGGAAAGGAAAGGAAAAAAGTGACATGCAAATACTCTTTACGCTTCGCAATCCAAATAGTTTCACGGGCAATGCAATTGGAAGAGAACAATAATAACTGAAGTACGGAGCGTATTAACATATGATTCACGGAAGGTGTCATTTTCCTGGGCTTGTCAGCCGTGATCATGCACTAATGACTTAATTTAGCTGTTATCTGATTCGCTACAAACGTTACGATCTGATATAGGGTGACCCGAAAGTGCGTTAACGTTTAACGAGGCAATATGATTGGCATGACACGGGGTTTAATTGACATCAGAATAAAGTACACAAAATGGCCAACAGATGGCGCTGGACAGCAAAACGTCAGGTACAAATAGCCGGACATGCTTGATATTACATGGGGTTTTATTGACACCAACAACGAGTCTAAAAACAGGCCAACAGGTAGCGCTGGAGAGCAAGACGTCAGTGTTGCCGCATGAGACGCGTGTGCGGTATAAAATGAGCTGTCCTGGGAGAGGGCGTCAGATGCGCCTGGAATCGTGGCATTCCATGTTCGGCCTCTCCATTCCATCGACCTCAATCCGTGGTTGTGAAGTCACCTGAAGTCGCAAGTCTACTGCGTTCGTCTGACCTTATTAGGGATGCTAAAAGACAACATCCGACGGCAATTTCTTTACCTTACCTACGGATACGCTGCACAGTGCTGTTCATAACAATGTTCCCCCACGAGAGGTATTGTTGATGAATGACTGCCGACACGATGAGCATGTGTTATAAAGAACACCGCCTTTGCCAAATCTCGATTGTTATGCTAGTTATTGCTTGCGTATGGTATTAAGCGCCACTTGTTGGACATTTTGTTTGCTTTATTTTGGTTTAATAGAAACGCTATGTCATGCCACACATGTGGCCATTTATTACTTCTCTACCTCCAATGTTTCGTAAAGTATTGCCTCATCAAATGTTAACGGACTTTCGGGTGACCCTGTGTATTGAGTCAATGTAACTGTGGACTATACTTTATGATATACGATGGACTAGTTATACCATCATCACAAACAGACGACGTCACTGTAGGTGAAATTAAGAATAAGTGTGATAGACAACGTAAAGCGAAAGAAGAAGACATTTCTGAAGTGCCTAACGAAACAGCGAGTGATACTTTAGAAGTGATGAGCGTCCTGAACGTTTGCTACGAATGTAGTGGAGGGTGGCATAAAACTGTGACGCGGATTTTGAGCATACTATAGAGATTAATTTAGAAAGAGTATATTTGGCAAGCAAGCGAAATTAGATAAAACAATATTCACTATTATTCCTAAATGAAGAATCGTGGTGAGAACTGCACGTACCGTTGTAAGTTTAACAATACGAGCTGAACTTGATATTATATAATACATAATACATAATTATATTCAACCGTGAATGACGACATTTCACTAATTGGTGCCTATTTACAAGGCCTCTGTACTAATCACGGAAGGTAGTCAAGCTCCCCGGTATTACCTGAAAGGCGGCAAGCCTGACAGACAACGCACCTTACTTTCACTTCGTCTCGCAATTCCAGTCGCCCTACAAAACAGCTACATGCGGACAGATACGAACACAGGGCTTCTGGCCACTACAACACACGAACACTCTTCCTTGGCTGGAATCCAGAGAAAGTCCTCATCTCACACAGAAAATTTTCATGGCTGCTCTACACAGTGAACTACTTAACACTATCAACGAAACAGCAATAGCTCAACTGTGCCAGCCAGGGAGAGAGTATACACTTAAAAATGCCTGGCTTAGTTTCCTGAGCTAAAAACCCTATTCTCCGCGGACTACAGGCTCAAAAAATGATCTATGTAATCATCGTGACCAAAGAAAAAAGGGTAATGCAAGAATTTTGGAAAAAGCATAAATATTCAGGAGATGATGTGAGGACTTTCGGAAGACGAATTTTATTAGATGACCTCAGGGCAAGAAATATAAATTGACTTGGAATGCAGATAAAGAGCAAATGATTGATGGCAAATACATTGAAAGGAATGGTGAACAGCGGTACATAACAAGAACGACAAGATTTTGTTTTGTTTGGAGACTGAAAAATATAAGTAAATTATTATTATTATTTTATTTTATCTTATTGTATAGAATTTAAGTGCCTTGATTTTCCATGGACATGTGCAGGCATTTCTGTTTGACACCAGTAGGAGACTTGTGCGTCAGTGTTTCGGTGGTGATGATAATGAGCTACGTATAGTGCCGGCACAAATCCTGTTCCTGTCGAATAAAACCAATGGGTGTCCTCAAGGCTTAACATCTCCACCCGACGGAAGAATCACTACCAATAGCCTTCAGTCTATATTATCACTGTGAAGAAGTTTGGAACTGAAAATGGACAGTTGTCACCGAAACTAGTGTTTAGGAATAGTCTACCCCCACTTCTCCTTCTCTACCGGGCATTATTCTGATTGTATTTTTTTTCTCTAAAACCATTTGTTTAGGGGCCACATCTGTAGATTTATCCAAAGAATGTTTCTTTTAAACTACCATCTTGGCAAAAATTTCAAAACCAACTAGTTCAAAATTCGTGCGCAATATCAACTATTAATCTCTCTTAGTATTTTAATAGCGGTGCAAATAGGAACAAATCACATTTAAACATTCAAATTCTCGCCACAACTTTCACGCAAGATATTGCATTGGGAACTGTATTTCCTTTTGTGTAAGTTAATAAAACTGCAGTAGTGTCTATAAGGATTGCTAAAATGAAACTAATACCTTCGTACGAGCGAAGTTATTCGAAGAAAGAGAACATACCATGGATGTGTATGTCATGGCCATCCACCAATATTTCACATCACAGACTGCTCAGTTGCCAGGCAACATCGCGTTTCACATTTTATTGAAAAACCTTTTTTTGACAAAAGAAAATTTCTTGTAACTTTTATGTCGATAACGGTATCCTCACATCAATGTCTGTATCCCAGTGATCAATAAAAAGCTAATTTTGGACTGAAAACCGTACCCTAATGATAGAACTCAAGGCTGCTAAGGGCAATATAGAGCCAATTACCATGCCGTGATTTCGATATTTTTCAAGCCATTTCATTAAAATTGTTGATTCGCATTATTGGATATTTCATCAGCTTTATATATATAAGAGCTAACCAAATTATGGAAATAATTTTTGAAATTGTGAATTAATTACCTTACCCTGATACTAGTAAACAATGCTATCAATGCTAATATGAATCTAAATACAATGATGAGAATTGGTGTATTTCTTTTTCATAGCAATGCATTTAAAACAATGGTTGTGTTCTATTAGATTCCATATCATTTTCACATCTGACGTGATTAAATCTCGTGCATTTATATTGCGAACGTATAACAGTCTATCGTATTACTCGTAAAATGAGTTACTGGTAATACTGACGTAGCTAATTATTTTCCGGTATTAATTCATTTTTGACGTCCTATAAGTGTGAGGGATAGGCAGCCTCTCTGCCTGCTTTCTGGATGCATCTGGTCGTACTCCTGATCTGTGGGTTAGAAAGGGACACGTACGAGTTGGGTCGACAGTCAAAGTATTCCCTTGCGGATTACCGTCGATCCTCAGTGGAGTAGGTATCTCCATTTGTTGATGTTCCGCCGCTCATTTGTATTTGAATATCCTTTTTAATATTAACATGTATCAAAATTACGTTTCGATATCAGTTAAAGATAATTATTGAAATGATTACATCGGGGGGGGGGGGTGCGCGTTATTATCTCAGTGGCCTAGCTACTGGCCTCCCAACCAGATGGCTGATGCTCGAATCCTGGTCGATCCCGGATCGAGAATCACGTGTCGTCAGGAAGGGCATACGGTCTTAAAACCCCGGCCAAAACTAAAATGAGCATAGAAAGCTCCGACGACCACAGAAATACCTGGGGTAAGATGAAGAAAGTTGTTAATTGAAATTATTACATCCGCATCTAATGATTACCATAATAGATAAGGGTTATTCTGCCCGAAGGCAGGTCCGAACCTCCGCAGAGGTGTTCCTGAGCCGGAGTTTACGTGCGGTAGGTTGGCCAGTTCCTTTGCGCTCCTCCATTCCCTTACCCCCCACGAACAGCGCGTGGCAACCCATCCAAATTCTGACCACGCCCAATGTTGCTTAACTTCGGAGATCTCACGGGATCCGGTGTTTCAACACGGCTACGGCCGTTGGCTGATTACCATAATAACGCCTTAATTAAAGAATTTTTTAACAAACATGAAATACGGTTTTAAAATTAATTTATTATTAAATCATTACATAATCGCTAAGACTAGCCTCACCTAACCTAACTTAACCTAACCTATCCTAACCTAGCCAATCCTAAACCCACCTAGCCTAACCTAAGGTAACCAAATGTGTTCCTCTCGTACTCTAAGGAACGATATTGCCTTCTCACTTCACGGCAACTTGTATTCATAGCTACGGCAAAGTCAGTAGTTACTTCCAATGTTATAGGAAATATTCAGAGTCGTTAAAATTTCCTGGTGGTGGGTGGAATTAAATGGTCCTCCTGGTCACAACCTCAATAACAACTCTTTATCTTGAAGTATGAGGAAAGCAATGGCAAACTACCTCACTCCTCATCTTGCCTAGTACGCCTCATATTGGTGCTGCCATTGGTTTTTTGGGTTTTCTTATAACCGCATAACCTTTGGTGATGCTATTTGAGGATCCAACCAGCCTCTGGGCTGATGATCTAACAGACATCTTGAAGTATTCTTTCCTTACATTTAATGTGCACGTTATTGAAATGAAATTGAAGAGTAAGAGTATGAGCCGATTATGGACCCGATAAAATTCACGATAGTCGATCTAATTGTACCAAGAAACGTCAATGATAACCCGCATACTCGTAGCTTAACATCCAATATTAAACTGTTGTTTGACAATTGGTTTACTAACAATTTCGCGCATTTCTTGCATTGCTAGCAGAGAGAGACCAAAAAACAAGAAAAACACAATAAATAGCGTCGTTGCCCTGCGTGAAGTGAGTTAAAATGAAACAGGGGTTAGACGATAGTAGTTTGTGTTAACCGAAATTCGTGCTAACCGAAGAGAACTTACATTTTAAAAAATGACATCCCCAGCCAGGAGCAAAATTTTCTTAGTGTTAACCGAATGGTCATCTTAAGCGAGTTTGTGTTAATGAGTAAATCACGAGGCTCATTCCAACTAATATAAGGGAGCAATTCCAGTATTCTTGTCGGAATTTAATTAATCTAGTCGAATTTAGCGGTTAACCCGGCAACGGGCACGTGGTGAAGGAATCTCTCACCCCTTGATTTCGTCATATCCCACTGCGCAATTGTTTTGCGCACTACTCTCTCCTTCTAGGTATTCCAAGTGTATACTTTAACGCGTAAGTAGGAAACTGTTGCTGGTTGGTGAAGGTTCGTTGTTTTCTTTTGCGGTTCATTGTTGTCATCCTTGCAGTTCAGTGAGATTTTCCCTCACCTTGCGTCTTGTTACATCACTATTTCTGGCACTGTTAAGCAAGGTACAATACCCTATATTTGTAACTAAAATATTGTAAAATACAAGAATTCTTATGAAAACAAATACAGAAATCAGCAATTAAATCTAAATATGTACTATAAAGGTGATTTTCTTCATTCATTTCATGGGTGAGAGAAAATCTCACTACGCGCCCATTGCCCGGTTAAAAGCAACGCTCTCGTATGAAATGCTTTAAGTAGAAAGTGGAGCAGGTCTCACATTTAGCGAAGAGTTATAAGGGGAAGTCAAATGAAAACCGAGCACCCGCCATAACACATACTCTGCACGAAAGATGGCAACACTGGTATTACGTATCGATACTGCCATCGCTGTGGTAGGACAACTGCCTAGTGATGACTCACAGGGACACGTAGCTGGTGCGCGGACTGGTCTAGTGTGTTCGACCAGCTGGAGAAATGGAGGCAAGCAAAGAAGAGCAGAGATGTGCGGCGCAGTGCTATGAAGGCACTTTGCAGAAACTGAGACACGCTCTAAATTTATCTAACTACCCTTTGTGGGAACAACATTTGGTCATCCTGCATGCACAAGGAACACTCACAGTACACATACAAAAATATAAATTGTCGGTACAAAGTACATATAAGAAATGAAAACCAAATGGTCCACATTCTTCAAGTACATAACACGACACTGAATCTCTCTTCCGGGAGAAGAGGGGGAGAACAAACAAAACACTGGCAACAATGCGATGAGCACAAAGTCTAATTATTGTATACGCGGTTCTCATGCATTGAGGACCGAATTGTTTTCACCTTGCAACACCAATGCAAGGTGGAAAGTGGCTTCGAGAAGCATCATAAAGACCATACTTTAACAAAATGTGGTTGAGATCTCCATCCTTCACATACTGAGATTGACAGCACGGTGAATCCAAAGCTCCTATGCGATGGAGATGTGAAGGGAATGATCCATGATTGAGCCTCATTCGCATTAGTGGAACCATTACACCTCGTGACGCTACAAAGTCAAAACACCCTGGTATGCCGTCGGGCGGAGTCATCCTGTTGCATGATAATGTTCGCCCCCATGCTTCAAGTGTGGTGGAGCGATTTCGTTAGGAAACACTTCCACATCCTCCGTGCATCCCGGGTCTTTCATCTTGTGATTTTCACATTTTTGACGACCTGAAGTAAGACATTCGTGGACGTCGGTTTAATTCGGACATGGAAATGAAAGAGTCGGCGCGGTTGTGATTACTCAGTGATTTCAAAATATAAAACTGAATTAAAATGAAACAATAATAAAATATTCATGAAATAAAATATCCAATCGTTGGACTATGTACTCACACTTGGTACTTATCTGATTATTTACACACAAAATTGTTTATGGGCGCCAGCCGCAAAGCAATGTAACGATAACAGAATTAAAGTCTTGAACATCTCTAGGGTGTGAGGTAATAAGCTTACTTTGCCAGCACAGCATATAGGTTCTGGGAAAAGGAGACTGGCGTTCGGTTTCCCCATTAAAATTTGAGATTATCTGATCTACTATTCAAACAAAACAATAAATTGTATTTGATTCTAAACAAAATATAATCTTTAAATGCTCATTTTAACGAGTGACATTTACTACCATAATAGAGACGATAATATAAAACTCTGACATTATAACTGAAGTAAACTCTAGACATGAAATTTGAAATCCTCTTGACTGGATATTTAAAAGTTGAAGAAGAAATTTATCCCTCACTGGTTTACGTAACAGTAACTTCAAAACTTTGAGTGATATTACGATGTATTTTTTGAGTTGGTATCAGCTGTAGGTATCCTAAACCTAATTTAGTGATGTATCCTATTAGTTTCACAAACGTGATATAGCATGACTTGAAATTATATTCACACTTAAGAATTAACTTTACAAGTAATTCACTGATAACTGTTAGTCTGCATTACGACGACTCAACATTCGGCTGTCACCGAACTGACACATGAATTCGACCGAACAGATGCACGAAACACACTCCGAACATATAATCCATTTGGTCACTGACGATTGCGTATCCGTATCACTGTTCGCCACCCGTCTCCTTCCAATAAACTCCAATTGACTTCATGCCAAGTCTCTCCATTCAGTTCCTTCCAACCAACTGGACTATCCAAATGACATCTCCAACTGAACTCCCGCAATAGGATACAGCCCTTTTATATAGACATACACCGGGCGAGTTGGCCGTGCGGTTAAGGGTGTGCAGCTGTGAGCTCGCATCCGGGAGATAGTGTGTTCGAATCCCACTGTCGGCAGCCCTGAAGATGGTTTTCCATGGTTTCCCATTTCCACATCAGGCAAATTCTAGGGCTGTACCTTAATTAAGGCCACGGCCGTTTCCTTCCCATTCCTAGGACTTTCCTGCCCCATCGTCGCCATAAGATCTATCTGTGTTGGTGCGACGTAAAGCAAATAGCAAAAAAATAGACATAAGATGTCACACTTACGCCATCTCTCAAAGAGTACATGACTTCACTCACACCCAGCTACAAATGTTACAAATTGTGATGAAATAGCCTGAGGCAAACTAGAAGTTACCTAAGTATGATCTCATCGTTAAAAGCACACAATGACAGAGCGATGACTCGACAGTTACTGTAACAGTATTACACCATATGTTGCAATGTCAAAAGGTTTCACAAAACATATCCATATCTGATATTAGGCAGCAACTCTCACTCTACATGGTTTTAATGCTAATATATACACACACACACACACACTGACTGACAGAGCAAATGCAACACCAAGAAGGAGTGGTTCGAAAGGGATGAAAGTTGGGCAAAAAACAGAGACGGCACGGACGAATAATTGATGTTTATTTCAAACCGATATGCAGGTTACACAATGCGCACGGCATCGACTCAGTAGGATGTAGGACCACCGCGAGCGGCGATGCACGCAGAAACACGTCGAGGTACAGAGTCAATAAGAGTGCGGATGGTGTCCTGAGGGATGGTTCTCCATTCTCTGTCAACCATTTGCCACAGTTGGTCGTCCTTACGAGGCTGGGGCAGAGTTTGCAAACGGCGTCCAATGAGATCCCACACGTGTTCGATTGGTGAGAGATCCGGAGAGTACGCTGGCCACGGAAGCATCTGTACACCTCGTAGAGCCTGTTGGGAGATGCGAGCAGTGTGTGGGCGGGCATTATCCTGCTGAAACAGAGCATTGGGCAGCCCCTGAAGGTACGGGAGTGCCACTGGCCGCAGCACATGCTGCACGTAGCGGTGGGCATTTAACGTGCCTTGAATACGCACTAGAGGTGACGTGGAATCATACGCAATAGCGCCCCAAACCATGATGCCGCGTTGTCTAGCGGTAGGGCGCTCCACAGTTACTGCCGGATTTGACCTTTCTCCACGCCGACGCCACACTCGTCAGCGGTGACTATCACTGACAGAACAGAAGCGTGACTCATCGGAGAACACGACGTTCCGCCATTCCCTCATCCAAGTCGCTCTAGCCCGGCACCATGCCAGGCGTGCACGTCTATGCTGTGGAGTCAATGATAGTCTTCTGAGCGGACGCCGGGAGTGCAGGCCTCCTTCAACCAATCGACGGGAAATTGTTCTGGTCGATATTGGAATAGCCAGGGTGTCTTGCACATGCTGAAGAATGGTGGTTGACGTGGCGTGCGGGGCTGCCACCGCTTGGCGGCGGATGCGCCGATCCTCGCGTGCTGACGTCAGTCGGGCTGCGCCTGGACCCCTCGCACGTGCCACATGTCCCTGCGCCAACCATCTTCGCCACAGGCGCTGCACCGTGGACACATCCCTATGGGTATCGGCTGCGATTTGACGAAGCGACCAACCTGCCCTTCTCAGCCCGATCACCATACCCCTCGTAAAGTCGTCTGTCTGCTGGAAATGCCTCCGTTGACGGCGGCCTGGCATTCTTAGCTATACACGTGTCCTGTGACACACGACAACACGTTCTACAATGACTGTCGGCTGAGAAATCACGGTACGAAGTGGACCATTCGCCAACGCCGTGTCCCATTTATCGTTCGCTACGTGCGCAGCACAGCGGCGCATTTCACATCATGAGCATACCTCAGTGACGTCAGTCTACCCTGCAATTGGCATAAAGTTCTGACCGCTCCTTCTTGGTGTTGCATTTGCTCTGTCAGTCAGTGTATATATACACACACAATAAATTAACTACAATGAAGCAAGCGATAATTAATTAATACATAGCGAAATCACGTTATAGATTTGAATCAAACAAGAATAATAGTTACAATAATAGTAATAATAATAATAATAATAATAATAATAATAATAATAATAATATAAATAACGATAATAGTAATACAAATGAAATAATAATAATACAGATGAATGCTTATAGCGGGATTTCAATCGTTACGCGGTTATGAATTAGTCAGCGACCTATTTATTTCTATAAAACTGGAATTGATCATCTCGTCTCCTAGTAGGGTAAATGTATCAACGCTTTTGGTAATTATGTTTTAATAAAACCATTACATGTCCTCATTGTAGTCGGTGATCGGTTTTCATTTGAGTGCCCCTTATACCTTAGTCTATACTACATGATCACTATAAACGATATTTCATTTATAGGACTGTCGAGTCCCTAACTTCCCAGCAATAGGAATGATGACATTAACATGACGAAGTCCCTGAATCTGAAATATCAAATGAATTTGTATTTAAAGTGATGCATTTTACTTCATTGGGCTCTATCAAGAACATACTCAGCTGTTCAGTAAGTCAAAGCAATTCCCTCAGCAAATCTTGGTCCCCCCAGACGATTTACTTTGAACATGTGAGAGGTGGAGCGTGGAGATAGGAGGGAATGGTGCCGGGAGCGCGCTACAGAGGTATATAGTTTAGTTATTGTATTACCAAGAAGCTGACAAGCAATCTTGACGCGACCTCGTCGTATCGCCCAAAGCTCAACAGGGGCGCTACAAATTTTCTGTGTCTCTACTTTGGCTTAGCGAACATTCTATGTTACACATATATGAAAATTGAATCTACCTTGTACGGTGGTGTATTTTCGTAGCAAGGCTCTATATCGCTTATCTTTGCCAATGTAACACGTAAATCTGTTTTGAACTGGTAGAGATCCCACGTTCAGTGTCTTACTGGGGCAAATGTCTCCTTGTTCTAGAATAAAGATAGAGAATTGAATTTCCCTGTTTACCATTTCATGTGTTTACGGTTCTGCAGTTTCATCCTCACTCAACACAGGGTTTTCCAAACTAGAGGGCTTTGCATTCGCCGAAACATTTCATAAACTATAAGAGAAGTGAATAATTATGGGTAGCAGAAAATCAGAGAACATTCCTACATTTATTAATATTTGCAATTTCCTTTAATTCGCACAGACACAGATAGGTCTTATGACAACGATGGGATTCGAAATGGCTAAGAGTGAGAAGGGAGCGGTTTTGGCCTTAACTGATGTACAGCCCTAGCATTTGCCTGGTGTGAAAACGGGAAACCACGGAGGACCATCTTCACGGCTGCCGGCAGTGGGGCATGAACCCACTATTTCCCGAATGCAAGCTCACAGATGCGCGCCCCTATATTGCAGTAAAACTGTATTATAAAATTATATCATATTCGATTTTTCCTCCACAACCCTCGCATATACAAAATAATATTTATTCTCTGAATGAGTGGAAGTGTGTTTCGAAGGTAGTCGTATCTCTGAAGGACGGAAGAATGTCCGTTCAATTCTTCTTCTCGGATAACATCGGCCTACGAAAGATTTCTTGAGACACATTTGGCGTTAATCCAAGAAAATTAATAAAACTTCAGAAATGGTTCATGCACTAATATTCGGTTTCTCTGTGTCATGCTGGAGTAAAACGGAAGATCAAAACATCTCAGGTACGGCACTACTATTGCTTTTTTTTCGGTTCATTGATGAGCCAGTTTGGTACGGTTCCGATCAGGGTGCTCAATATTTTCTGGAGTGATGAACAACCCAGCGCCTTTGCTTCGGAACTGCCACCTTTCAGCACCCTAATCATAAAAGTAAGAACTTGTATACTTTATTATTACACTTACTACGTGCATCCCTATTTGCGTTGTCTCCTAGGTATTTGCAGGACTCACTTTCTACAAGGCAATACAGAATGTTCTCTAGCATATGTTTCTTTCCCTTTGTTATGAGACAACAGTTTCATGAATTTATTTTAATTTTGTTACTGAGCGCCTACTTAGATGGCCTTGTAATAATTCATTATAGTCAGCGTTTCGGATTTGTCTGTATATTTTACAGTCATCCATAGAAAACCTGCAGTCACTTCGAATTTCGTTCGGATGGTCTTTGAAGTCTTAATATAGAAGTGGCCCGATAACACTACCCTATAGAATTCCCGACATTACAGAAACTTCGTTGGGGAATGTACTTCCCACTGTTACTCATTGCGTGAGGTCTGTCAAAAATTCTAGAATCCACAGAACCACCCTTTTATTAAAGTTCGCTTCTACCTATTTTCGGATCAAAATAGCCTGTGCTACTACATCAAATGTCAAATACATAATAGAAATCGATTACAATATCGGCAACTTGAATACATTTATATAGCGACTCTCGCAATAAAATCCTTTTCTAAAACCACGTTTCTGGTCATTAATCCACGAGATTTCCTCCCATTGCTCCCTGAAGACTTTCTGTAATAAGGTGTTCCATTTCTTTACATAAAATAGTCATCAGACTAACGGGCCTGTAGTTGTCCATTAGCAGTCTGCTCCCCTATTTAAAAGTCCAGACTAGAGTTGCTTTATTCCATTCATCAATAATTTGCGTAATGTTTAGTGATACATTTCCAAGTAGCTTATAACACAGCTCTGCCTTCCAGTTTCCGAAACTCCAGCAATATACTCATGCCTCTACAACTCATTTTCCTTTATTTTCTCCAATTTTTCCTGAATTTCTCAATCGCTAATTTGGAGGTGAGTACTATCAGTGTTACCGTTAATACCTATCTCTTAGTTCCTTTGCTATAACTAGGTTGTCAGTAATTATCGCACCTTATTGACACATCATGACTTGTTAGTTTCTTTGTCGTAACATAATCATATTGATTTTTCGGCCCATTTCCCTGCCTTTATCATGAGCAGATTGTTTGGAAGCGACTTTTTTAGGCAATTTGTGAAATATATTCATATGCTCCCAAGTAAAGTGTATTTTGTTGCGCGCTTTCCGTACTTCCATTTTATTTCATGTTAAGCTGCTAATTCTAGTGTTGATCTGGGTTCTCGTTTGCTAACTTATGGGGTACGAACTGTTTGGTACCATTCATAATATTAAAGAAATCATCCGAAATCTCTTTTATGTTCCAGCCTCCTTATATCCAGCTGGGAAATACTTGCCCTACAAACTCTTGGAATTGACAGGGTTCAGCCTTACTATACTGGTACAATTTTATCAATTGAGGTAGTGAATTAAATGAGGTTTAATTGCCACACATGTAATATAGGATTTCGTTTATGTGTAATTAATATGGGTTTTTCACAATATTATTCATATAATCCTTAAAATGTTAAAGTTCACAATATTACTGACCGATAAAACTACCCAACCAGTCACTACCAGCTAAGGCACATAAGAGGAACAAACAATTTTGACGCAGAGTTGAAGGGGCAGTAGAAATGCTGGTAAATATAGGCCGTAGAGTTTTGACTAGCATTGGCCGATAAAATGCCTAAATTTGAACTCGGCAAACCCTAACAATACAAATAGGGGCCATCTATATCTACAAAGGGACAACGTACCAGATGAAATAGGGTTTATTAAAAGAATAATATACCGAGCTCGATACCTGCAGTCGCTTAAGTGCGGCCAGTATCCAGAATTCGGAAGATAGTAGGTTCGAACTCCACTATCGGCAGCCCTGAAGATGATTTTCCGTGGTTTCCAATGTTCACACCAGACAAATGCTGGGGCTGTACATTAATTAAGGCCACAGCCGCTTCCTTCCTGGTCCTAGCCCTTTCCTGCCCCATCGTCGCCATAAAACATATCTGTGTTAGTGTGACGTAAAGCCAATAGCAAGAAAAAAGAATAATATGAGGAAAAACACATAAATATATAAATGAATGAAGAAAAGGATGAAAGAAAATTGTATACAATGTAAATGAATGTGCCACACTCTCAGTACCCAGCAATTAAAAATTCGTGGACAATAATTGAAGTACAATATTAGATTTATGACGCCCATTAAAGCATACCTCCGTAAAAAATACAATATATCTCCATTAAAAATATACCAGCAAATCTTTCAGTCAGTAAACCACAAAATTATCAATAATCACGATGCACAATCTCAAAAATCACTACAAGTATTCTCTTAAATTTATCTGTTGTGTGGTCCAGAAACCCACTCGCTCCCCTCTCCTATAAAAACGCACTCCTCTCACAGGAAAATGCACAAAAATGTATTTCGGGGTCAGTTGACGTCACAAATGAATGGGACATGGAACGCTGGTCAATAGAGGAAAATAAACTAAACGTGGAGGACGCTGAAGGTAAGTGTAAAATATGCCGAACCATTTCTAGGCTTCTAACATGAGTACAAAATTGCGGAGCAAGGGGAAATATAAATCATATTTATTAAAGAATTAAACCAAATAAAAACAATACTCGGCGGAGAGAATAGCATACCTTTCTCCCATACAACAATGTACACTAACACAATGCAAACAGTGCTGCCAAATAAGAGGAGAACAACTCCCTCAGCATCTCATTCACGAATATATCTCAATGTATCCCACAATACGTTGTGCAGCAGACATGAAATAACGCAACAGCTATTTCAGGATTTGTGAAAGCAATTCTTAAACAATCAACATGAGCTGCAAAATGGATGACAAATACTTTCGAATCTTTCAGAAATGGCATCTCAAGAATAGAAAAGCTCGTGGGGATTCTGGAAAGTGCTGCAAAGCGGAAACAGGCAATGAAAATCCCCTCATCCGCAGTTTCCCCCTTCTAAAACAACATCAGAACGGTCGCCAGTCAGTGTGGAGGTCAGCACCGACCAAACCTGATCTATAGAAGCACATGCCTGCAGGAAAGGGGAAGTGAGCAATATTTAGCGATTATTCATATTGTTTTACTTCTGTTCCATTTTCCGTTCCCATAATCGCCCTTTTGTTTTCACTTTGGTATCCGGGCTACATTTGTATTCTCGATGCCAAATAGAACAACATTTAACAGTCTTCACAATTCTGAAGTATCTCCTCCAGCCAACCAATAGTTGTATTAAATACGGTTGGACCCTCACTTACAACTAAATTCGTCGAAGTTTGAATCTATGTACACTTTAAACAACATCGGGCTCGATAGCTGGAGTCGCTTAAGTGCGGCCAGTATCCATTATTCTGGAGATAGTAGGTTCGAACCCCTCTGTCGGCAGACTGAAGATGGTATTCCGTGATTTCCCATTTTCACACCAGGCAAATGCTGGGGCTGTAACTTAATTAAGGCCACCGCCGCTTTCTTCCCACTCCCAGCCCCTCGTCGCCATAAGACCTGTGTCGGTGCGACGTAAGGCAAATTGAAAAAAGAAAAAAAAACACTTTTAACACAGACTTCCATTGCATTTTTTGATTGTAATTTATCTCAAGATTTTTATGGATGTTTTTGTATGTCTCTATCCATTATATCATTTTAGCTGATGATGACCTCTAGGCTAGGTCAAAACATGTGCTATGTAGCTTTATAAACAGACCATTTATGAAAGGGCAAACGTATATTGAACAGGTGAACTTTATACAGCTAAATTATTTAACAATTTTATCTTAGAGCGGAAACAAGCTGAACGGGTGCCAGTCACAGCCGAATATTTCTTGAGCTCACGAACTGTGTGGTCTGTAGTGATACTACATACTATGTATGGTAAATTAATTGGTTATAGAAGATTGGGAGATGGAGAACGACGTACACCTAAACCGTACCTTAGGAAGAGCTGCCAAATCCTGGGAAATAGAACCGGAGCTCGATTGTGGTGCCGGCTTCGCGGCGTAGAGGTAACGTCCTAGTCTCTTATCCGGAGGCCCCGGGTTCGATTCACGGCCAGATCAGGAACTTTTACCTGGATCTGAGGGCTAGTTCGACGTACACTTAGCCTACGTGATTACAATTGAGGAGATATCGGCAGTGAGATGGTGGCCCAGGTTTAGGAAGCCAAGAATAACGAATAACGGACGATTCGCCGTGCTGACCGCACGACACTGCATAGTCTGCAGGCCTTCCGGCTGAGCAGCGGTCACTTGGTTGGCCATGGTCCTTGGGGGTTTGGTGTGACTCGGTTGTGGTTCTTGACGTCTGAGTCGAAATCTTGGAACTGCTTCTGCTTTTACATTCTTCAAGTTAAGGGCGCACCGGGCGAGTTGGCCGTGCGCGTAGAGGCGCGCGGCTGTGAGCTTGCATTCGGGAGATAGTAGGTTCGAATCCCACTATCGGCAGCCCTGAAAAAGGTTTTCCGTGGTTTCCCATTTTCACACCAGGCAAATGCTGGGGCTGTACCTTACTTAAGGCCACGGCCGCTTCCTTCCAACTCCTAGTCCTTTCCTATCCCATCGTCGCCATAAGACCTATCTGTGTCGGTGCGACGTAAAGCCCCTAGCAAAAAAAAAAAAAAGTTAAGGGCGCATGTCTGTGTAGACCGCAGTAAAATAGTAAATATCGCTATATTTGCCATCATAGTTTGGGCAGAAATACTTACTCTAGGTGGACAAAAATTATCGTGCGGAATGAATTAACATTGTATATTGTTACTAGGTTATTATTTACTGGTCATTGGTCATAGTTAATTTTTATGACTGTTTATTCCTTGCAATGTTTTTAACCCGCGAGTGGTCGCAAGCCGAAAATCTCACACATGCATTATATCTAGTAATATTTACGTACAAAGCAAGGTTTCTGAACACAATAACATTTTCAGAAACAAGAAGTGCTCATAATACAAAGACTAACGAGTACAACATAAGTAAGTTTCCCGCTCCACTTCAAAATAACACCAACGTCATTAGTCGCGCGATGAGAGAAACTCTCACGCAGCACGCACGGACATATAGGAACCTTTGTTCTGACTAGGGGAGGGGGTGCTTACCCTTCAAATGTGAATCACTCTACTCACGACAGTTATAAACTCAGCTAGAAGAGGGAACAGTCACCTCCCTTTCATCACTGTGAAGTAATATCACAATAAAAAATAATGTGAGAAAAAATCTCATGTAACGACCACTCGCGGGTTAAAGTTGAAAATTAACCTGTAAATTGCATTGATACATTCAAGATTATAACCCATTTATAAGATTACGCACTAAAACAGTGTGCCTAATTTTATTCGTCTGTGATTAATGGGCACAGGAGTAGTAAAATTAATATTATAAAATACATACTTTTACAGGAGAACAATACAAAGTGAAAACCATAAGTCCAATGCCTCATTAACAATTAATGATAGAACAATGTAATTTGACTCACTGCGTTAGTATGTAGTTGTCATAATGCAGAAATACAATCATGAATGTAGCTCTTTATTTATGAAAAGTACCAATAAAATATCCGACAAATCTTGAGAAAATTTTAAACGCACTATTTGAAATTTTCCTACAAAATATATTACGGCAGATATTATGGTCGTAGTCTACTTTGTAGCTACATGTCTCTCTAGTATTTGTAGAAATATAATTATTGTCCCATGAGTAGTTTCCGAGTTTACACTTCCGACAACTTGGAGAGAATTTTCAGTCTTAAAAATACATAAACTCTCATAGAAATTAACCAGGAAATATAATCAGTAACTAATAAGCTAATAACAATCATCAATATTAATTCATTGCACATAATTTTTTTCCACGTAGAATAAGTATTGATGTCCAAATTACGATGGCAAAATTCGTGATTTTTAATATATTACTGTGTTCTTCACGGAAGTGTGCCCTTAAAACAAACTACACCAAGAATATAATAATCAATGTGCAGCAATTGTATATTCGAGATGAGCTGTTCTATCAGGACATGGTAGAGAAGACGGACCCGTGATGTTCAGTTATTATTATTACTATCGAGTATATATGTAAAGAACGTAAAGAGGTGATAGTAAACATTGATTACAAATTTTAGTACAATATTCATTCAAAGGGAACAATAGACGTCAATCAATTAAATTCGATTTATACCTGTTACAGATATTTTAATCTGAAAGAGGAATTGCAATAGGATCAAGTAAAGAGTTATACATTTATCCAGTATTTCAGTTCATCATCGTAAAATAATGATCAAATGTATTTCCATAATTTACGTTTATAACGTGCAATTCTAGTTAATAACTTTTAGCCAGGTGTAACATTCGATTACAAAATGAGTGTGAAACTATTTGCAATATTACCACAATATTTCATTCAGACGTGAGTGTTAATAAAAAAACACATCTCCTGTGATTCGTATATTTAATTTCTAAATATAGTATAAACAATATGCCACTCAAAAATTACCACTTACTCCCTCAGGGACCACATGTTTGCCCATCAATTTCATGCACAATACAATATTTGCCATGTACATACACCAGCTGAATGTAATATAGATTGAAGAACCAGTATACAGTAATATGCATATGATGTCCTCCTTGTACTGTAGAACAACAACAAGAACGACTACTGCTACTACTGATAATAATAACATTAATAATAATAATAATAATAATAATAATAATAATAATAATAATAATAGCAATCGTATCACCGCAGCCATCGTGTGATTGTACTTTGATCAGGCGATATTTAGACTTTCTGTACTGAGCTGTATCCCGACAGCCCATAAGAGACAATCAGATATATATTTGCCATATTATATAATTACTTCAAGATGAATTTCGGTTAGGCGTTGGGAAAGTAGCAGATTGCAGAACAGTTGAGACCGGAAGTCCATGGAGACAAAAAGTCGCTGTATGTTGCGCGATGCTTGCTTGCGACCGTTGGAAATGTTCAGCGTTACCAGAAGTTAGCACATCTCTGCACGTGTAAAATTCGTTGTCCATGAGGAGCGTTCAGCCAATTAGGAAGCGAGGGTGTGGCCAAAATGAATTCTGGACCGCGTGGAATTAAAATCCCAGATTGACCAACATGGATATCTTCGTGAATAATACATCGATATAGAGGAGTCAGTTCTGTTAGTTGATGGATTTCCACAGGTCTGAAAGTGAGATATAATAAGAAATACGTTATAGCAATTATTTGAGTCATTATTAAGTCATCAGGAGTGTGTTTAAGGTTAATTTTGAATAACATAAAAGTCATTGTGGATAACAAGCGCGCTAATTTGTTGATTCTTTGAACATACAGGAATCCCCTAACTACAACGGCGTTGGCTAAGTTAAGTGTCTTAATCATGGGGAGCGTCATTCTTATTGTGTGAGTAGCCGTGAAGTGAACATCGTTCTATACTGCTCTCTTATCTGTGCGCGAATGTTGCCACGAGGGTAGACATCTAACAGTGTAAGGTCTTTTCGACCAAAAACAGTGCATTTATTTGTGAAGAGTGCTAAGTAAACTGGTGCAGTGATAAATTGCCAATTGTACTATGTCGCAAAGTTTTACTCTAAAGTAATAGACGGTAATGTCAGCCGCAGACTGGTGACTGAAGGAGAGACGCTCAGCCGCATTGTATTTTCGGGTCGGTCGTGTATCGCGAAGGACTTTCGTATCGAATCGCAAGCCGCCCTAATAACTGTATTTAAATCCAAACATTTTGTATAGTGAATCTTACGTGTGTTTGTTCTGTTAGATTAACATTGGCTTAATTCACAGCTGACGAGGGTTTATTCGGCACGTGCACATAGAGCGGTGAAGAGGTATTTACTGAAGTCTTTTGTGTTGCAGTGTACAGGAACTTTCATCAAGAAGAAGAAAGAAGATTGTTTCCATGTGTTAAATATGTGTTGAAGATGGAGTAAAACACCACCGGAGCGGGAATGTGAACCGCTGCCGATGTCCAGGGAGTGGCCAAGGATAAGACGCATGTTTTTAAATTAAATGGCATGTTATATGAATTATGATTCATACTAGTGAGGCTTAAAGTAGGGATTTTCTTTATCACTCCAGAGGTCGCGCGAAGAAAAGTCACGTCACTGGTCGCGTGAATCACAATTGTGATCCGTACTTTCTTTGTGATATAAGTCTACTCTATGCAATTTAATCAATGAATATGATTATGCATTGTGAAAAGAATTTCATTTTCTGTACAATATAATATAATTATGCACGCATTTATAAAAATACCTGAAAAATTATTGGACATTGTGATTTGTCTCACTTACTCCCTGCATAATGTTTTCGAGATACTCTACCTCACTGTCTGGTTCATTCAGCCATCGATTTATATTCTCATAGTCATCCATTTTTACTTATATACCGATAATTAATATAAATCATAACTGGAGTAGATATATGCACATGGACTGAGGTTAGACACCGTAATAAGAAAACAAACAAAGTCAAAAGAAGTCACGCTAGTGGTCGCACGGATCACAGTTGTGATCCACAAGAATAAATTGCTTTATAACGCAACAACCATCAGTCAAGGTTAGCAGACTACTACGTTATCAGAGAGGGGATGGGGCGCAAGGAAGGTACAAAGATGCTCAAGGTCAACACCGATACCAAAAAACAGGAGCGAAAAACTAAACGGCTGGATCACTATTGTTATCCGTGCGACTACTGGAGTGTTAATGTAATTTTTGCCGGACGGCATATGTTTATTTCACATTTGTGATGTTGTAAATATGAATATGAAGGGATCGCATGATTTATCTACCTTTCTTTTACTTTAAGTTTAGTTAGATGGGATCTTGAGGGAGATGTTAGGATTTATTTTGTTTTTGTGTCATTACGCATGTTACGTAGCTTAGGGTTATTCCGATAATCTTGTATGTTAGAGATAGGAGGATTAGATTACCAGGATCATCCACTTTCCGAGTTAAACACTTGCGGCGTTGAGAGTAATTTCTATTTTCCATTTAGAAAGATTAGTAACAGATAGATTGCATGACGCATGTATTTCAGGAGCTGTGACACGTGTGGAGCTGTATATGCAACGTTGACTAGAAAAGGATTCTTCCAATGTAGGTTGGAAACTGTTTCGTACAATGATTTGAGAGGGAATCGAACCCGGATTTGTAATGAGAAAGGCTGATTAAATTACGAAATAAACAAGAGAATTTAATGCATGCGGATCTATGAAGTTGATTATGGAGGCCGATTGCATGCCTGATGATGTGATAAGAATTGTGTGCAGCGAGAATAGGCCTGTGATTGTATTCTGAGATATTATTGAGAATCAGAATTGACGGGAAATTAATCTCAGGCCAGTGAATATGATGTGTGTGTTGAATTATAATAGCATGCCAGCAAGAAATACGATTGTGTATGTGAATCTCCAAGTTAGTTGTGGAGATACGAGCTCACCCTACAGGTTTACTTATCAGCCATGTTTATACAGACAGTAATACAATCTTGTCGGAACAGTGACCAAGTTCCCAGAGCAGTATTGAGTTTTAACATTTCTTTTCAGCCCACAGTAAAGCAGGAAATATGTGACAGATGAAGGCACGGACCGGTGCGGAAATGCAGCAGAGGAACACAACGTTGCCCATTGCTTTCCACGCGTTTATTAAATTACATTATTTCTTTTCTCTTATAGGATGATTTTTTGTGTAATTTCACGGTGTTTTGATATGTTGTCTTGTTGTTTAATGGGGAACAGCCCGAGTGCTGAGTGAATGTCTGTGGTCAATCTAGTTCTTACTAGATCCTTTTGGTGAACCACGTTTCACGTCGAGTCAATGTAGTATATAAGTTTTCCCCTTCCTAATCCATTGTAAATATTTGAGATATTTTAATTATGTTGTGATTTTTGTAAATATAGCCTAGGGAAATGCCACTAGAATTTTTCGAAGTTCATATCATGTCCCATTGCGTCTTAATTTTCGTTTAATGATAACTTTTTTGGCAACTTCCCTGATTTTCAATCCGTATTATGGTGATACTTAAAATCGTGCTACTCCATACGAATACGAATATGAACATGAACATTGGACAATAATGTGAAGTCATTTTGAAGTTCACACATATTTAATGTTGTGTTCGAACATTCATTTTTGCATTTAATTGTTTGCGTAATTAACGTTTTTTTTCTTTTCAATTGTATCTTTGTGATAATTTCATACTCATTTTATTATTTGACTTCATTTGTGATAGTATGATTCGGGATTATTTTATGGAATAAACTCATCTTACCCCATATTAGTGTTTCTCATTCGAGATAAACCTCCATTATTCCTGTCATATACTTATAGTTAAGTGATAAACTTCGACGTTTAGACTTACCCTCGACAATCAACCCACTTCTCTGCCCAAACCTGAGTTAGTCGGATGTTTAATCAGGAATGGAGGCATCTTCCTAGAGAGTTAATACCCCTGGGTACGGTACAGTACGTCAATATGGACGCTCTAGTGTATCCTACCAGGTGGCAGAAAAAAGAATCTTCGCAGAGCGATCTATAGCAGCGTAAATTAATTTTATTGGGTAAGCAGCAAGTGCTTCGCCAGAGATATTTTTTGTGCTGGTGTCATGTGACATGGAATCCCAAACATACAGTGAACATTTTACAGAAATATATTTTACAGTTGTGAAGATAATATTATACAGAATACAATGAAATCTCTTATAAACAATTTAAGTGATTTATCAT
The DNA here is from genome assembly GCF_040414725.1 of Anabrus simplex. Classification (NCBI taxonomy): domain Eukaryota; kingdom Metazoa; phylum Arthropoda; class Insecta; order Orthoptera; family Tettigoniidae; genus Anabrus; species Anabrus simplex. Next base: position 317,726,635 of record NC_090271.1, read on the forward strand.
AGAAACGAACTGAAAATAAATTCTTACCGCCACTAATTCAGCAGTTCTTCTTATGACTGATTTATCACTGAGATTCACACCTTCTCCACGATATTTCGTTCTCAATGCCTCGTTCAGTCCATCTTTAAGATAGTGTGTTTAGTGACCTTTGGAGAGAAAATTAGTTCTTCCACCTACCTGGCATTGTAGACATGGATTTATAATCCTCCAGAAATAGAAAATATTCAGTAATTACTCTCCCAGATGTACCAGAAGTAACTTCCACAATACAGCAGTGAAATTTTGGAAGTGGTTAATATCTCGCAAGTAATAGAAGGAAATTCGCACATAATGCCAACATTCGTGCTGAAAGATAATTTAAAAAGTCGTCTGGGCAAGCTTGGCCCCTGCACTGTGTGATTGACTGCGCAGAATACAACCCAATAGTTAGAAAATGACAATAGATCACTATCTTCACTAGTCATTATTGTTTTGTAATTGTAATTATTGTTTCATACCGTAGACGTGAATGAAGGAAAGTATAGTAAGCTAACATTATTTGAAATATGCTAACCCATTTCTTCAATTTACAAATTAAAAAGATCACTCGGAACAGTTTATTACACAGTTTTGTTGTATTAACATTGCAGCTCAATTTGGATTCTAAATGGAAACCTAACATTAACAGTGACATGTTGCTTTATTGCCCAGTTACGCGGTACGGTCTATACTCGCTACCATGTTTCTACGGAGCTGCGTTTTCATCAAATGTATTGGCTTCTTTTGCTCGAGCCATGCAACCACCACATTTAGCGACATTTTGTACTCAGAACCGTATTTACAACCAAGATTAGTAGAGTTCAGTTTGTTCACAGTGTTTTATTACTTGTTCAAAATTAGGATTTTGTTCTCTATAATACTGATATGTTCCATTTCATTTTCTAACTTTACCCTAAATGCCTTACATATCCTTGATAGAATGTATTGCCATTAAACAACGTACATTGTAATAGTGCCCGCCTCTGTAGTGTAGTGGTTAGTGTAATTAGCTGCCACGCCCTGAGGACCGGGTTCGATTTCCGGCTCTTCCACGAAATTTGAAAAGTGGTACGAGGGCTGGAATAGGGCCCACTCAGCCTCGGGAGGTCATATGAGTAGAGGTAGCTGTGAGCTTGCATCCGGGAGATAGTAGGTTCGAGCCCCTCTGTCGGTAGCCCTGAAGAAGGTTTTCCCTGGTTTCCGATTTTCACACCAGGCAAATGCTGGGACTTACTTAATTAAGACCATGGTCGCTTCCTACCAATACCTAGGCCTTTCATATCCCATCGTCGCCATAAGATCTGTATGTGTCGGTGCGACGTAAAACAAATTGTAAAAAAATAATTTTATTGCTATTTAAGACTAATTTATTCCTTTAAACAATATTTCAGATACACATTAGTTAACTATTAAATACCTCTCTTGCTGCAAATTGTGGCAACGTGTACCCTGCGTCACATTTTGCTACTTGAAGGCACTTCCCAGGGCAAGTGTCCGACACCACTAATGGATTGGACGCTTAATAGAGGTAAGAAGGAAAGGGGGAGTGTCTTTGTGGATCGTCCTGTGACGTCATCCATCAGGCTCAACAAGTCTCCTGAGAGTCAACTTACGCGGAGTCTTAAAGTATTAAGGCAATTTATCGCATCGCTTTCACTGCGTGGTCTGGGAAGTAAGACATAAATCAGAGCGTGGTGTAAAACTGGATGTCGACATGATAACGCCTTCTACTCCAATCCAATGCAAGTGATTACAAAATATATTCTTTCATAAAAATGATTGAACTGTCCATCTTGAATAAGATATTACGAATATGTGACATTTGCTTTACGTCGCAGCGACAAAGGTAGGCCTAATGTCGACGATGGGAGAGAAAGGGCTAGAAGTGGGAAGTGCCCATGGCGATAAGCAATTCATATCACCAGCAATGTACATACATACATACATCATCATTATAGACTGTTATGCCTTTCAGCTTTCAGTCTGCAAGCCTCTGAGAATTTACTAAACGTCGCCACAATCCTCGATTTGCAACTAGTGTTGTGGCCTCATTTAGTTCTATACCTCTTATCTTTAAATCGTTAGAAACCGAGCTCAGAACACCTTAAGCAGCAATTTACTTATGAGTAAAATGGGAAACCATGGAAAACCAGGACTGCCAACGGTGGGGATTGAGGTCACTTTTTCCCGAATACAAGTGACACAAACTGCCTTGTTTTGAAATATCTTATGACTTATGATATTTTAGGGTATATTTAATGCAAATATTTATGATCTATGAAAGAGAAATATAGTCTATTATTATATCCGCGTGTACGTGTGTAATATAAATGTAGCAGTATGGTGGTCCCTTTTACCCGTGCAATAAAGAAGCGCAGATTTCAGTTGTATGGGCAAATTATGAGAATGAACAGCAGCGAATGACCTGCCAGAAATTTTACAGTCCAAGACCAAGAGGACAGGCAAGGAAACGCAGGATAAATACAGTAATATCAGATGTGGAAGAGAGAGGTATTAGATGGGATGATGTCCTGGAATCAATCAATCAACCAATCAATCAATACTGATCTGCATTTAGGGCAGTCGCCCAGGTGGCAGATTCCCTATCTGTTGTTTTCCTAGCCTTTTCCGAAATGATTTCAAAGAAATAGGAAATTTATTGAACATCTCCCTTGGTAAGTTATTCCACTCCCTAACTCCCCTTCCTATAAATGAATATTTGCCCCAGTTTGTCCTCTTGAATTCCAACTTTATCTTCATATTGTGATCTTTCCTACTTTTATAAACGCCACTCAAACATATTCGTCTACTAATGTCATTCCACGCCATCTCTCCGCAGACAGCTCGGAACATACCACTTAGTCGAGCAGCTCTTCTTCTTTCTCTCAATTCTTCCCAACCCAAACATTGCAACATTTTTGTAACGCTACTCTTTTGTCGGAAATCACCCAGAACAAATCGAGCTGCTTTTCTTTGGATTTTTTCCAGTTCTGGAATCAGGTAATCCTGGTGAGGGTCCCATACACTGGAAGAGAATTTCGACGCTGAAGAAGCAACACTGGCTAACTGGCAATGATATTCCTATCGGTTATTTTCTTTACGACTGATCAGGGCTGCGAGCCACATGTGGATATGCAGCAGTCCAGCAGAACAATTTTCGATGTGTTCATTTTCCCTATGTTTATGTGTAAAGGAATATAAACGCTACCGTACCGTACTGTTGCAATGTAAGCTCACCAGACAAAAAAGTAGTCACCGCTGGAGAAATCATTACAAGCATCGTTTAATAGCGCGTAACTCCACCTCTGTACTTGATAACCGCCTGTATTATTTTAGTAAATTAGTCCACAAGATCGATAAGTTACGTCGCATCCACGTTAAGATATTCGCAGTTCCACAAAATTGCGTGGATGCTGATGGCGGCTTTTCCAACATGTCCTGCAGATTTTCAATGGGGTTCAAGTCAGGTGATTTTGCAGGCCAGTCGAGATGTAATAGGGTGGGGGAGTGTTCAGTGAAATATGCCTCTAGCCAGATATGCTTTGCTGTTATCACCTTGACAATTCGGGTATCAATAACATACTCATCATACATACATTGACTGGAAGACAACAGCTGATCATCCATAATGTTTAAATGAACATGCTGGTTCATGTTAATGTTCACCTCACTGAACAGGAGCAATACGTGGTACGATAAACACCCCCAAAACATCACAGACCCACCCTTGGCTTGAACCTGACCTTGCACACATCCAGGATGAAGCGCTTCATTTGGCTATCGGTGTACTCGACGACGTGCGTCATTGGAATACAGGCGAAAATATGATCCGTCAGACCACATTATGTTCCGCCAATCAGCTACTGTCCACGCTCGATGATTTCTAGCCCATTGAATACGCTCAGATTCATGCGCCTGTGTGAGAAATGAAATCATGCGAGGTGACCTACTCCAAATGTTTTTGAAGTAGTTCCCGTCACAATGTTCTTTAGCTAACAAGGATGGGATAGACCTTCATTCACCGACTGCACCAATTGCTGTCGGTTGTGAAAGCGATTATGATTCACAAGCCGTGAACTGCTGTAGATAGAGTTTGTGAGTTTCACCAGCAGGTAAAGTTTCCTGATAGGGAAGTAAGTCTTTTGTAATCTACAGTATACAAAAGGAATATGTAGCCAGCGCGGCCATAACGCGCTCTACAGCAGCAGTCGCGTGGCTAGGACTTCAGCCGGCAACTTGTATGTCCACGCCGCGCCGTTAAACAGCTATGCATGCCTTCCAGGCGTTGTATATGGCGATACGAGCTGACTTTTATCCCGCTAGATAATAATGATGCAAAGTAGAAGGCGGATATACAAGTCATTAGTTAGACCCCAATTTAGGGTCTGGTAGCAATCTTTGGGACTCTCACCACGAGTATTTGATTCGAGAACAGGAGATGGTTTAAGGGCAAGTAGCACGATTTGTTCTTACAAGGGAACATCCACAATGGTGAAGTCGCCGACCGAGATGAAACTTAGCAAACACATTGAGGTACATGTAAAAACAATGCCAGCATCAATTTTAGGCGCCAACATTCATTAGCGCGTTAACTAAGGGGCCTAAAAGTTGCGACATTTCAAGTTCCGCGCGAACAGCGATTAATTCCTCCTGACCAATGCTTAGCCGGAACACTGCTTTGTGCCACACCTCTGCTCCTCCTCCCCTCCGCCCCGCCTGGTTCAGCACCTCTCGTTTCCCTCTCCCCGCGCTGCCGTCTGCTTAGTTGTCGAACAGAACCTGTGCTACACTGCGTACGCTATCAGCCTTCCTCATAGCTCTCCCTTGGAATTTCCACATTGTATAGGCAGCTTACATTTTATGAAATATTTATGAAAACGTTTGCGACGAGTCCTTAAGTGCAATGTCACTGAGTGTGTCAAAAATTATTTTTCAACTTCAAGCAAAGCACGGAAGTCACGGTGAAGAAGGTCCGCTGAACTTTTGGGAGCTGCAGCTTTATGACGCGAATGAGGGTGAGTGTTAAGCAGTCAACTATTGTCAAATAGGTTTTGACGCTCAAGGGGAGATGTCACACTGCGGACATAGCCCGTAATAACGTAGATTGAAGCGTGGTCTTTTGCGCTGCATGTGAATTTGTAGGTTTATGATATGTTGATACCGATAACTATGTCCGACTCGCTGGATGAACGGTCAGCGTACTGGCCTTCGGTTCAGAGGGTCCCGGGTTCGATTCCCGGCGGGGTCGGGGATTGTAACCTTAATTGGTTGATTCCTACGGCACGGGGGCTGGGTGTATGTGTTGTCTTCATCATCATTTCATCCTCATCACGACGCGCAGGTTGCCTACTGGTGTCAAATAGAAAGACCTGCACTTGGCGAGCCGAACCCGTCCCGGGATATCCCGGCACTAAAAGCCATACGACATTTCATTTCATTACCGATAACACTCTCGTTGTTTTTAAACGAACAGTTGTGTTCTCCGTTGTTCCTGTCAATACATATACACATAACAACGTGTATTTTAGTTATTTGTTTTATTTCTCCTCGCAAGCGCGAGGAGAAGGGAGGGGAACGTGCCGGGGAAAACCACTTGGTGGGTAAAAGGCGGTGCAGAGGGTGTGTCTCCAGACGGGAAGTGTGTGTGCCGGCTTAGCATTGGCCAGCAGGTATTCATCGCTGATCGCGCGGAACTTGAAATGTCGCAACTTTTAGGCCCCTTAGTTAACGCGCTAATTAATGATGGCGCCTAAAATTGATGCTGGCATTGTTTTTACATGTACCTCAATGTGTTTGCTAAGTTTCATCGCGATCGGCGACTTCACCATTGTGGATGTTCCCTTGTTAGTTATTTACGACAATAAAAGTATTGTTATGAATATTATAGCAAACGTTGTGCAGGAAAGACAAAATTACAGCTAACGTTGATCTGGAAAGACTTAGAAATAAAGAGGCTAGCAACTCAACTGAAGGACAAGCGACAAGAGAGGACAACCTGGACTTGTAGTTGTATTTTTGAGCTTTTAGCGAACAAGAACAAAATTAAATAACTATAATAATTCGAAGGCGTGCCAAAACCTATACAGAGAACAAATCTTACAGAAAACATTTCTTAACAGACAAAGCAGGGGTCCCCATACTACGAGAAATCTCCTCAATTGTGCCGAAAAGGTTTCAAATTTTGAGTCTTGGATATCTCTGTCAAACTAAAAAAATTGAAAAATACTTCCGGCCTAAATGCAGGTCCAGAAAAACAGCCCAAAATCGCTTGTTTCTTTACTCGTTATCTTTTTGATTCAAATCCTAGCCAAATTAACTTATTTACTTAATTATTTGTGTAATGTATTCCTTGGTTCAATCCCCTCAGACGTTTTTGATTGTTTAAAAAATGTCCACATGGAATGTAGTTATAAGGGCTTAAGTGAAACTCTGTATTGACTCCCATTATCACTTGGAGTGGTAGAAAAAAGGGCAAACTGCTAATCTAATCGACCGGATAACGGCGATTAAGAAAAGGATTGCATTCGTTAATAATTAAAAAAGAATACATGTTCATACTCTATTACATTTTATTTACCTAAAATTCGTACATCATATCCCTGAGATGTTTTGAACATTGAGTTGCTTGCTTGATGGGCTAGAACAGTGGATGTACATTTTTAATTTTAAAAAATTCTTCGGGGGAAATCTACACATATGCTGACTCTTGACTTGGTCAAAATAACACAGTTAAATAACGTATTATTGAAGAAAATTGATTGTGATGCTGGACCAGATTGGCTACAAAGATATCTGAGTGGTATATTCTGGGGAATTCGTCTAAAAGCAAGTGCATGTAGGTACCATAGTACTGTGGCAGTAGACAACAGTTGATGTTCTTGATATTTTAAAACCGGACTGATCATTCGAGCCATGAACTAAGTAGTCATTGCTATCGTTCATAAAATTGTAAATTTCTTACCCCAGAATGACAGTGTGAAGTTGTGAAAGCCATATTTTAATGTTCGGGATTTATATTGCCAAAACTTATGATAGAGATTCCATATCCTGAGTTCGGGATTTGAGAAGGGTACATCGGGAAACTAAAGTTTTAATGCAATATCTGAATCTCCCAAAGTCTCATGTCTGCGTTCTGTAGAATGGTCAGCAAAAGGTTGAAAATTTCCATTCGCCGGCGGATACAACTGCTACATTTCATGTAAATCTAAATATTCTTGAATATTTTATGGATATTTTTTTGGACGCAGTTTAATCCTACTATACAACGCCGTAATCGTACAACTCCAGGTAATATCTTCTTTTACTTCATTTTCCCGTTCAACCTATCAGTCATACTTCCATGTAAGATCCATATCGAATTATAATGTTCTAGCTGACGTTTCAGAGCAGTCGTATGGTGTGGGTGTATACCGTCTCTTGCTTAACACGTGCATCACGCTTGTATGCACACCTGCTATGTACGATGATGTAACAAGCGCTTTGACTATGGATTCTGATGGAAGTTACTACGTGGCAGTAGTTCTATTTCCCTCCACGTGTTGCAAAGTTCATTTAATGCTCATCCGTTCGTTCCTGCTCCATGCTTGTAATTAATTCCAACTCAACACTACAAGTGAATCTATTGGCGCTTAGCCTATCATATACCGTCTTTGATGCAACCAAAGAAATAAAACTCCTCTCCAAAATATTCCAAATATTACTGTTTTTACAGGCATGTCGTATTTTCCACTTAAGATAAAACTGAACAGGAAAGAAATGAATTTAATATCAAAATCTTCACCCACAGAGCCTAAAATATATATTTTTCTATGTCTTGTATTTTCTTAGTTAAGAGCCCATTAAACACAAAGATTTCTTTCTTTCTTAATCTGTTTACCTTCCAGGGTTGGTTTCCCCTCGGACCCAGCGAGGGGTCCAACCTCCACACCTCAAGGGCAGTGTCCTGGAGCACAAGAATTTAGGTCAGGGTATACAACTGGGAAGGAGGCCCAGTACCTCGCGCAAGTGGCCTCACCTGCTATGCTGAAGGGGGGGCCTTGTGCGGGAATGGGAAGATTGCAAGGGATATAAATGGAAGAAGGGAGGAAGTGTCCGTGGCCTTAGGTTAGGAACCATCCCGGCATTTGCGTGTAGACGTAGTTAGAAACCACGCAAAGCCACTGGGAGGATGGCTGAGGTGGGATTCAAACCATCTTCTACTCAGTTGACCTCCCGAGGATCAGTGGACCCCGTTCCAGCCCTCGGACCACTTCTAAAATCTTGTGGCAGAGCTGGGAATAGAACCCGGGCCTCTGGGGGTGGCAGCTAATCTCGCTAACCACTACCCCACAGAGGTAGTGTAATCCCAAAAATGTTTTTTTTAATGTGTAAAATTGGCCCTGGTTCCTTAGTCAGTCCACTCTTTAAAGGCAGCAGAGCATTCTTAAATAGTAGATGAAGGATTTGACTAAAAAATAACATGTGTGCTATTGTATAAAATTGATATACCCGCACGTTATATTCTATCCTTTCTTCGGATTAACCTTTTGATACCAGCAAATGTACGGTCAAATGGCAGGTACGGAACTGTACTCATTACATAGTATTGGAAAACACATATGAATCTTACAAGAGTATTCATTATCCTGGCAATTGTGTTATTGTTCTTCTGAGGGTGACATACATCGGAAAAACGATTCACTTCTGTAACACATTCTGGCAGCACTGTTTGGACGTAATCAACTAAAAAATTAGGAACTTTCACCGCGTCCTCTGTGGACGCTTTCGTGGAACACATAACATTTTAAGAGTATAAATATATTTCTTTAAAATAATTACAAGTAGGAACAGAGGTCTCTACGGCTGTGACTAACAGCCAATCTAATTTCTATTAATATATATCTTTAATATTATTAATATCAAAATCAAAGTACGTAAATGAGCGTAAGATACATTTTACTACTGCGGATAAAAAATATTAAACTATACATCTAGGAGATTACAATATTGCATTCATCATTTTAGAAACATAGATTATACTAACAAGGAAGGGAATAAGAGAAACCTAAGGTACATTTTAATGCTGAAGATGAATTAAGAATGAAACTAAACACCTAAAAGTTTCTAGGAGATTTTGATATTTCGTAATGTTGAATTAATTTGGTGAAAATGCACTTGCGTGGCTTAATAAGTGGAAATGTAGCGGTATTTAAGATATCTTTTTCCGAGTTTTGATACCACTTTGCGGTATTTCATATCGTTCAATTTCTTTGTGTAATTGAGAGGCAATGACAATAAACGACTCCATGCACTTCATCGTATGATGCTGTGGAACCTGAAGGGTGTTAGTTGTAAACTTATTATCCGGATCAAGCACTTGACTTATCTGAGCGATGGACTTGGTCAAATATGAGGGAGCATTAGATTTTGAGTCATTGCTCTTCACTTTTTTGCCACGGAATGCATTTATAGTGAGCCGGCGAAGATATAATGCTTCCTTGACAGGAATCTTTTGAATATTAAATTCATTCATTTAATAGAAATACAAACACAGATGCACCACAGTCTTTTTTCTTGAATACTTCTGCTTTACTGCTTCCATTCATTCATAATTTCATAGATATTTTCAAAATTATCTAGTGGACTGGCCACGCGTGTTCACGGGTTACGGCTAAGGATTCATTGTCAGATGGCTTAAGAATTGTTTTCTGTGGTTTTCCCCTTTTACATTAAGGGAAATGCTGGAGCAATTCCAATTTATAGGCCACAGCCGATTCCTTCCACATCTTTACCCAGTATAATTCACCATCATTCAATTATATCTTAATTTGCTTGTCAGCTGAGGTTGATATCAAGAAGGGTGCTATTATTGATGATAAATTTTAAAGACTTAGGATATTGCATGTCTTTACACTTTGTTTCCTTTAGCTGAGAAAGACGTGAAAGTTTTATGATCAAACGTCTTTGTCGAACTACTGTATATTTTCTAGCACTGTGTGCGCTTCATTTGAGTTATATTATGACGGGTTATCGGGTCCTTAAAACTAAAATTACTACACTGAAGGGAAGCGTGTTTTACTGTCCATTAACTATATTAAAGGACTAGTTACATTTATTAGCAAGTTCACTCATGTTTGAGTTTTCCACGTGGCACTTTAGCAATCTTTCTCACGTATTCCATTTTACAAAACAATTTTGTGTCTTTATTGATACATTACCGTAAAATCGATGCATATTTCACTCCTAGTGGGACATCATCAGTCGGCACAAGAATAAAAACCTCTTGTGAACATTGTCCCATGGGTATTGGTACATTGGCAGATACACAGTGAAAAGCACGTTTCGCTTACAGGTAAAAATGACATATGACATCTTGTCCTTAAACATCAGATATGAGTGCCAATTTTTAGGTGTGACAATCTTGAGGAGTCTGTCCGTTGGTTGAACATAATTGATGTTGGTAGATTGAGTAGTCCAGAAACATAGAACATTGAATTTTTGGATGGAACATTTAACCAGGACTGCATAGTTCTTGATGGAGTACTGCATAAGTAATCCACTTGCCTAAAAATGGAAAAATACTGTGGTGGAAATGAAACACTTACGCATTGGGAACTTGTGTAAGTAACATCTGGTTACTGACGTTCTGTCCCGTATGAATCAAGCTGTCCTCGAAGGTTGTGGCACTCAATGATCCCTGAGTTAGGAAGTTGTTCTGGCAGCGAGCTTCACGGGAGGACAAGATGTCATACGTCATTTTTATCTGTAAGTGAACGTGTTCTGTGCATGTACGAATCTACCAATATCCATGGACGATTTTTACAAGAGCTTTTTATTCTTGAGTTGACTGATAGAAATATGTACCTGTTTTAATGTAGTCTGTTAATAAAGAGGAAACATTGTTTCTTAAATGTGGAATACGTGAAAAGGTTTGCTAGAGTGATACTTACGACAACGTGGGCTTAGCGCAATGAAATTTATTTTCCACGTGGTCCAGTTTTTACTCACAATCCTAATATACGCTAGAATATTCACACAACAATCTTCCTAAAACTCTTGCTTCTTAACATAGTTCTCGCAGTGCAGCCTCACTGAAGAGCAGTTCACTTCCTAGCTCACAGCACTCCGCGTAGTCAAGACCGTCTTGATTCACTACAGCACCGTAGTCGCTGACGCAGTCGCGCTGGTTGCAACTCTCACTCAGTCTCGCCGGATTTGCTCTTTATACAGGCCCGCAGAAGATCATCGTTGTTTCCACTTCCAGATCACTCCGGGCCAATTATTCATTGTTCTTTTAAAATATTCCTTATTGTGAGGCTCAACAGTTCGTCAATGCCATCATTTTGTTCATTGTTGGCACAAGCACTGCCCCGCTACATTATTGCCGACCACCAACCGCCCACACTCGGCCTTCATTGCCACAATGTTATAGTACCTAACCTAGTACTTATCCTAACCTAATCCTGTGGCACTAGAGCTCTTGAAGGACCGTGGACTACCAAGCCAGCGCTGTTCAGCCCGAAGGCCTGCAGGTTACGAGGTGTCATGTGGTCAGCACGAAGAATCCTCACAGCCGTTATTCTTGGCTTCGTAGACTACGGCCGCTATCTCACCCTCAGATAGCTCCTCAAATGTAATCACGTAGGCTGAGTGGACCTCAAACCAGCTCTCAGATCCAAGTAAAAATCCATGACCTGGCCCGGAATCGAACCCGGGGCCTCCGGGTAAACCTAGTACTTAGGAAGGTCAAATATAAAGGGCCCTTTTTTAATAAAAATGTAATTTGTCAAATTAATTCAAAAGCACATTTTTCTCCTTTTTCTACACATTTACCCATCTTAACCATGCACATCTTCCAGCTGTTAGGGAATTATTTGATAATACTATCAAGAAAAGTTGGAGACCGGGTTTCAGCCAGTTTCACACGAAATCTTGCACCTCCTCGTTAGTTGTGAAGCGCTGCCCATGAAGATCTTGTTTAAACCGGCCGACGGGTAAACATCAGTCGGTAAGAGATCCGGACTACAGGGTGTATGAAGAAGTGCCGTCCAATTCATCTCCACCAATTGTCGTGCTCTTGCTGTGCTATGGAGTCGTGCATGTCTCGAATGATCAGCACATCTCTGATTGGTGTACTGCGCCCTTTTGCCCGGAAGACACCTTGAACTTGACTGAGGAAATCGCAGTCAACTTGAGCCGGATGATTGACTGGACACTCCCGTAGCTTACAAGAAGTTCTTGAGAAATTTCGAGCGCTGTGAGGTGGGGATCCACTTCATTGAGTTCACTAACAGCTCAGATATTCTGGGGCGTGATGCTCGTGCGAGGGCGACGTTAGTGGACCATGTTTTCAACACGTTCTCGTCATTTTCTGAATTTCCTACACCTGTGTTTCTCTCGGGTCCATAAAAGTGTTGTTTCGCTGAACTTTGCAAGTAAATGTCGGTGAATTTTTGCTGGACTTATATTCTCACAGAGAAGGAAATTTATTTCGACATGTTGTGTAACGGCGGGGTGAACCATTCCCTCACTCATCGCGATATAAACTGACCATGTGAACAAGGAAAGCTCGCAAGGCTACCTCCCTATCCAGAAATCCACACCACACTTGTCTTAAAAGTATGAAACCCGTGAGGCATCCTACAAGCACGCAATAAAATAATCCCCGTTTACATTTGATCCACACACGTACTTGAGTTAAAATCCACCTAAACATACATCAAAATTCACTGAAATATATTCAACTATACGGGATGTAACAATAATGCACGGTCAAACTTTTAGACCACGTTTCTCACGCGCAGAGAAGAAAATCTATTATACGGACATGAGTCTGGAAAGTCTTTATTTCTGTGATAGAACTCGTTTTCTGTAACATTATATAGTACATTAACCATGGGAACACACAGGAACATAACGTACCAGCATACCTCATGAAACTCATGGTCAAAATGCCCTACACGTCTACCCATCGTCGCAGTGAATCGCGAATGCGTTGATGTATCCCTGGAGTAGTGTGTATGAATGTATATAATGCCTATATTCATATTTATATTTTTTACCCTTCTTCTTTATATATTCCGAGCCGATTATACGCATATATTTTCTCTGTTAAATGGATAGGTAACTCAGAACTGTCCAGTGAAGTACCTGCTATGTTGTCGTGTTGTGCCAGTATTTCAATGACAAAAATTTCACTGCCTGAATTTTCACTTGCGCCGTGCCAAAATCGTTGTAATCCATAAGTTCGACCGCAACGGAAGCAGCTCCCATTTGACACAGACCGTAAATGAGGAAGTTATAAAGAGAGTTGGAGAAGGGAGGAGCATGCTGACGGTAATCCAAAAAAGGAAGAAAATTTCAATAGGGCATAATCTAAGGCATAATACTTTTCTACGAGTAGCAATGGAAGGGATGATAAGAGGAAAACGAGGAAGGGGTAGGAGACGATATCAGTTATTAGACGTCATTAGACAAAGAAAGGAAGATTATGCAGAAGTCAAGAAAAGGGAACAAGATCGAAAGGTATGAAGGTCAGAGCCTTGATTGGACTTACCGGATGGCAGAAGAACCTATGATGATGGTGATGATAAGTTGTTCCTTTTTCATATTAAATAGTGACCAATGATATCATTTCTTATAGCAACAGTGTCAGTTAAACACATCGGGCTCCTTGGCTGAATTGTCAGCTGGTGAACTTCGGTTCAGAGGGCTGTGAGTTCGATTCCCGGCCTGATTATGGATTTTAACTCTACTTGAGTAATTGAATCGGTTATTTTAGAAGGCACACATGTCCACTATGTTAGTTTTGAGAAAATTGAAAGAAACTCTCTACAGCTTCTAATGTCTGGAATTTGTGTCTGTTTTTTCTACAAATTATTTATCTAATCTTTTGTAACAATTCTCATCATTTTTGAAAAAATAAGTTTTCAAAATAAGAGTGATATGGGGACTATAAGTTACTGAGCATGTCTGATTTCTCAAATAAATAAACTCTTGATAGAAAAAAACATAACAAATTTAGGTCATATTGAACCCTTGAACTTACCATTCCATCGTTGGTCGGCCACGGCTGCTACAGTAGAACAATCTAGAACTCTTAAATCATGGGTCGTTGCGGGAATAAATTCGGTCACGATCTTAACCAAACGATGGGGTTCAGAAGAGAGCCTAACTACTTGAAATGAGGAGCAAAATGTGCTTACTAACTTTTATTAAATTGAAATAGCACGATAACATTATGAATTTAATATGCATTCTTGAAATAAAAAAATTATAAATTATTGATTTTTGAATGTTTCAAACACAGTCACATTACATAACGTTGATTTGTTTCTTACAATATCGAAGAGTTGCTTCGGAGAAGTTAATATATTAGTGGACAGCGAAACTGAAAAATTGAAAAAGGGAAGACCTGAAAACCGGGCACCTATTATTCCAAACGAGAACTGAGAGTTAATCCACACGATCCGTGGAAAATCTGACTTTCAACAAGTAGAACGCCTGATTTTCTCTCAATTAAGGTTATCCACCAGTCGAATACACTTTACGTATATGGAACACCCGCCGAATGGACGCTTAATCGAACCAAACTGACTATCAGTTGCTTTGGATAGGTTGCGAAATATTATGGGAAAGCATGGTGTTCACTACGAGTTAACAGCATCATTCAAAATTGAAATAAAATTCCACCATGTATTTGTCATTCATGACACCCTTAAGTGATAAGGTAATCCCGATGCTAAATGTGCATCACCCAAAACAGCTGTTCGGAAGGAAACAACAACAACATGATCCGTGAGGATCCTACGTTATGTCGTTCTAAAGGAACAAAACTGCGAAATGCAGGAAACACTTATTCATCATGCATTTAGAAGAAATGCCAAACACTGAAGTTAATTAAAAAATGGAAAGTTACTTGAAAAGTATTATTATCGAACCGATTTTCAGGTTAGAAATGGTTTTGTTACGCTAAATAAAATTACCAGTCCACGTTAAAAATTATTACAACTTTAAGGAATTCTTTCCCTTGAAAAACAATGCTACCAGTACAGATCTATTTATTTATTGTCTGTCCCAACACACTACTATAAAGTGATTACTTAATTACTTCAACTATGAATAAAAATTAAAGTACAACAAGATTGAAAATAAAATAATACTACTGGCTGACGAATCGAAACTGCATTCGCAACTCAAGTCTCACACTAATACACTGAGTGTCAATATGCACACGATCAAACGAAACGGACGTCAAAACGATAAAACAATAAAGTCCGTAAAATAAATTAACATATCGAAGTAATTAAAGCTCAACACGCGCGGAGAATTACAGTAAAATATTTAATCTATATCGGGCCGATATCCAACATTTGGGCACCCCTCACTCACTAGCGGTCCCGTTATCTCAAGGAGAGCTACGTATTGACCCTCTTCATAAATCATATCATACTGTAGATGCTACCTTCGTCCAGGCCACTTCAACAAAAAAACAAAAGAAACATCTAATCTGAGACTTGAGTGTGTACAGCTGCCATCCCAGACCTATCGTCGGGCTCACTTGAAATCTGTACATCCTAACACTAATCTCTATATACATGATACCTTCCAAATTCTATCGTCTGGCGTGAACTAGGACGTCTCATCATCAGTGACTCCAAGGATAACATGTGACGTCCTAAATCTATCGTCGGGCGTCAAAGTGGGTCGTACTACGCCTCCCTTAACATATCAGGCGAACTAGCAATTTCAAACAACTCCGACATTCAATACTAAACCTGGTCCAACTAACCCACGACGGAACCACGTCTCTTACTATCAAACGAATGCAAGTCAAAAATATAGTAAGTCTCTACCTCGTTACAATACGTGAACTCAAAAAATAAATATACGTGACGAACGATTCTCCACCTCAAACACAATCTCAGCCTGTGCACTGAAGTTTTAGGGAAGCAATGACAATTCCCAACGCACGTTTACCATAGTGGATGCCTTCAAAATAATAATCATCACTACCGCATTCGAAATTCTCCAATCTCCAATGGGTCCAAAAAATGCTCTTTTATCCTTGAGGTCGCATTATCTTACTATTCATACGGGCTTTAAGTACCACATCGCTGGACGTTTACTACCAAGATTTTAACCTTTTACTAGAGTCGTTTTCACTTGGGATCTTACTAGAAATCTACAGTGCTTCACACAGTAGTCGTCTCAAATTCGGACTGGTAGCGGAAAACAATACAGCCTGCCTCAACACAGCCTGTTTCCTAAATACTTCCTCTTCAAATATATAGCCTGTCTCAAACTCATTCTCCTCGCTTTATTCCAGCGGTATCACTTAAAATCCAGGCTTCATTTCATCCATCTCTCTCATCTCCACATACATATAAATTCGTCGCTCTCAATCCCTTTTTCTTATATTTCCAAGACCCTTTTTCATAATTCAATCCCCTGGTGAAAACAACAACCACTATAAAACACATCTCTTACTTTACTGTTATTACGACTTTCAGACCTCGAGAATCCAAGAACACACCGCGACTTTTCATATCATTGATATACACGATGTCTCAAAATTTTCCTTCCCATTAATAACTGTAACTCTATCAAATTTCACTGAAATTACCTAAATATGCCTGCGATCCTTGTAAAACTATACTGGTTAAATGCACTTTTAACATAGAAAAATTTCTTTATCCTGCGGTAGACATTATTATTATTATTATTATCATTATTATTATTATTATCATTGACAAACATCTCCGAATTCAACTGATATTTGAAATTTAGGTGTTACCCACGACTAATTTATAACTTATAACTTCCCAAAATTCCACGCTTTGGACAATATCTCATCGAACATTAACACCAAATTTTAAGCGTCGCATTTTACCGTTTCTTGACATGAAATTTACACACTGAAAGTTTCACACGCTGACCAAAAAATTACAACACCTTTCGCCTGATAATTACGAATATCAACCCGACAATCATCTTGAAAATTTGTTGGGACAGAACAAATAAAACTAACTACAACATAATATAAATATAGACAGACCTGCACATGGCACCATTCCCAGTATTCTGGTTACATCGTCACCAGCTGACCTCGCTCCTTAGCCGTACATTTTCACAAAGAACATTATCATTTCCAACATCTCACTATTACAAACACTACCCTTCTCACACACGATATTAAAATTACCACATAAATCGCGCACTTTCCTCTGTAACTTGCACCACGAACTTCCCTCGTTCTGCAGTCCTCTGCGACTGTCTGGTTCGTTCCCAGAGTTGTCTCTCTCCGTTACTCCAATAAAACAGGTGTTCAACAGATAAAGGGAGCAGAACTACTCTGAATAGCTTCCCCAACCCTCTTCACTTTCAAACGTACATGAGATGATATAAATAAAATCTGCTGTGTATATTTTAACCAACGCCTACACTTTCCTAGTTCATCGGCAAACGTTCAGAACTTTCCAATCACCTTCTCTTCTTAACCGAGTATGTGGACCTTAGCCACGGACATGTATTTAATTATTTGTCGATCAATCTGGCGCGAATTTCCAATGACGACGGGCACTAGCTCCCGCGGCTTCAAGTTCCAGATCGACACTCCAAAATATACGGTGGGGGGTTTCTTTTATAATCTCAGAAGGGACGCTATCCCCACTATTAAGCTTGATTGTGTAATCTGCCAATTTTGCGTCCAACAGACCGATTTTGATGAGACTTGTCCCAGAATTCCGGACAGGCTTGCACTTATTTTAGATGTTAACCTTATAATTTTAGCACACTCACAACAGGGGAAATAAATTATTTCTGCCCGTGTGTTTCGCGCGTTTTCTTTATCCCCTGACCTTGGCACGTGTAGCTGGTTCCCTGATCTGACGCTAACATGTACTTAGGCTTAACTGCATTTAGGGTTTGTTCCTGGGGGCTCCGTCTTCGCGTAGGGTTTACGAATAATTTAACTTATTTATTTCTTTATTTACTGTATTGCCAAAATACCTCGTTGTATAGAATTCCATGAATTTAAAGAATTGTCGGGCACTCGAGTTCCGCCGAGGTGTCACGGTATTTCACGAGCTTGCCGTGAGTGAGATCCTTCCCACGCGACATCGGGGCTCTTAGGAGCGCAACATGGCTGCCCTCAAACATAAAAATAGCTTCTTGATATCAAATAAATATTGAGAAAAAAAGTATTTTTCTCTCCGTAGAATTATGGGTTCAATATAATGCTTAAGAACATTCAAACACACAACATGTCACACTTTAATTACGTAATAAAGTTTCATCTTTAAATTTCCCTTCATACAACAACATTGAAGTTAAAATTCAGAACTTTTTCCAGCATTGGCCGTCTTAATAATATCACTTATTACAGTTACTCAAGGATATCCTTGGTGTTAACTATAACGCCAAGAGAATGCTTTTTCATGCCTGTTATCCATGATCATTAGATATATCCTAGAGCAGGCCCGGAGAAAATATTCAAGATCCCAGTAAAATCCTTATGAAGAGGCAGATATGAATGATTTCTCACTGAATGATGGGAATACATATACTTTTAACATATAAGCATTAAACCTATTTTGTCCGAAAATGGATATGAGTGGTTTTTCAAATAACCGATTCTAGCTCGATGCTGGTTTCTCAGGTTGTCTTACGATTATAATACACATCTTTGTTTACATACACCATCTGACACTACAAACTATTACAGAAACAATTATAAAGGCCATCGCTCCATATATCATTATCGACAAGAAAGACTTCCGTCCGTAACACTTAGCTTCATCTAGAGAAAGAGCCGACCCTAGGTAACTGAGAAAAGGCTGAGAAAAGTAAGAAGAAAAATGAATCCGTTAAATACAATCCTTGCCGAGGAGGAAATAATATCATATCCATGTAAGCTGAAAGTATTTTATCACGGCTTTTTGCTGTGTGTACTGCTGGTTGCTGTTTAGGGAACGCAACAATGACTGTGGTAGTGCAGGAAGACATCCATCAAAATGTCACCAGCTGCGATTACCTCTGGCCACACTCCCGGTCGTCAACGTGCAGCGCTGCAACCCAGTAGCCTTTCGAAACCAACGACAAAAAGGAATTCTGGAATTTAGAATGTGTTAAGAGATATTACATGTCATTTATATTACAAAGTATTCTGGAGATTACAACCATACAATGACAAGTTTTTTTCTCTACTGTAGTGCAGTTTGCATAGCTGGATACCCGTTCGTAAAAGATGAACTTATACACTTAATCATTTTTTTCATGCTACGGATGAGCAATCTGTACATCTTTTCTATAAACGCTGATCTGTAGTTGAAAATATTCAAGTAAAATTATGTTGTTACACTAACGCATATTTTACAACAAGACTTTTCTTGAGTGAATGTATGTAGGTGTTTCACATATTTTACAGGGTTTATTTGCACGCAGAAAGGCGAAATATATATAGATTGTATAACACATTATTATTAAGAGAAATGAATTGAAATTATGTGGATTAAATTCCAACAAAATAATTTCTTGTTTGATGCAGTTACTTTTGTTTCCCTCTTTGAAAAGTCGCATAAACAAAGATAGCATATCAGTGAGGGGTCCTTGATTTTGACATGTTTCTGGAAATTAATTATTGCAAAAAACGGGAATGCTTCGAAACCGACCCATGCAAATAGATCTCATCTCTCGAATGAACACTTATATCTTCATAAATTATACCCAGAAGATTTATGCAAGTGTTCCCCGAATGGCATTATAAAGCATATTGTGACAGCAATAGCCAAGGCCTGTTAAAACTAAAACTGTATTTGTAGTAGTTAGTAACGAGAGTAACGTGAACTCAGGTGTGTTTATCTGAATTTTAGAAGTGAAAGTGTTGTAAACTTGTTTAATGTTTCAATTCTTTTTCACTCTAGGAAAATGAACGTAGAAGAAGTCCTGATATTGTGCATCCACGAAATCCAGCATCACCAATTAGCCTTTTTCTTGCCATCACTTATGGATATTACCTGTGTATCATTTCTGATGGCCTCTATGTTCCTGAATTCTACATATTTTCCTTTCTAGAAGACAGTATGATCCTCCCACACTTCCATTTCAATGAAATATTTCTTTGTGATAATGTTTGGTAAATCTGTCACTGTTCGATTGATTCACGATTTGTTATTGATCTTCAATGATGTTGTGTTCATAAATGTATCAAATTCACTGCAGAAATAGAATAGATCAGATTTTTCCATTGTCACCACCTGAAATGGATGTAGAAATCGTGCTGTTCTCACAACATTCTCATTTTTTTTCAGTCGCCATGGTCTTGCAAACCCGTTTTCGTTTCTCAATAACGCCAAAGTCTCAATCACAATGTACATAAGAATGTCCGGAGACTAGAAATTTCAGTTCAGTGGAATCACACTATCTTCTAACCACTAGATACATGTTATTTGACACTCTTCAGAAGAGAACACAAAATGTAACGGTGATTAATGTAAACAGATAATATAACACAGAACGTTCCACAGCGTTTCTTCAACTAGCACGACATTATATTTCCATTCTCCTTCATGCCGGTAAACGTGGAGTTCATTCCAATGGAATCTTACGGCATCAGTACGAACTAAAAGCGGGCACGGGGCACTTCCATCTCTTCCCAGGCCATTGCCAATGGTACATAGATTGCTATCTGTGCAAAATATGATTTTTTACAAATTTGGTACTTAAATACTTTTCCATTTCAAGTCTTCAATTATGTGATACTATTAGAACCTGATGTAACTCTTGAAAGGCAGAGCTTCTCAATGAGGAAGAAAGCTGCATAATATTGTTCGGAATAGACCTGTACCGTGTAATGTGCGAATTGAAAGAATATTGGGGAAGAACAGACACTAAGTTCCCAAGCCATAATTATTAACCAAATGTGGTTTCAATCCCAAGACTCGGCCCCAAAATGAACAAGGAATATCGCCCAACATCCATCCAAGGAATGAAATTCAGGAAACTCAATCGTCGAAAATTGCCATTGTTTCGGCTTAGTGCGGGGTGGACTCATCAGTGGGATACCGCACCTTCTGAAGGCACTGTCTGGCCCCTGATAGCCACACCACTGCGTGCTATCATGTGAAAAGCACAAAAGCAGTGCCAACTTACTAGGAGAGAATTGCA
The DNA here is from genome assembly GCF_040414725.1 of Anabrus simplex. Taxonomy (NCBI): domain Eukaryota; kingdom Metazoa; phylum Arthropoda; class Insecta; order Orthoptera; family Tettigoniidae; genus Anabrus; species Anabrus simplex. Next base: position 317,747,797 of record NC_090271.1, read on the forward strand.
TCTCCACTTGCTTGCTTTCCCGGGCAAGCACGACTCCTAGAATAAGGTGTGATCAAAACGTTTCCGTGTGTGGGCGTTGGTGCAGCGGACATGCAACGTAGAGTCACTCCGATGCGGGTATATATATGCATGGACATGTAGACAACAGGATTACTGTGGCAGTCCTGTAGTGCCGAAACCCGTGCGTTGCATGTGGCCACCTGTGCTATGGCGACGTTATTACCAAATGCGTCCAAACAGGACCAACGTGCTGTTATTCTATTCTTGGCTGCCGAAGGACAAACACCGGTTGACAAATATCTGAGAATGAAGACTGTGCATGGGGCATTATACTTGTCAAAAACCGCCCTTGTGGAATGGTGTAGGTCGCATTTCGACACAAGACGCCGGTCGATCTGGGAGGCTAGCGTCATCCATTACGGAGAAAAACAAGCAGGTGGTGGATGAGGCCTATAGTTCTAATCTCTCCCAATGCGATTATTACGCCTTCGGTCCTCTCAAAAAGGTCTTGAAGGTTCAACGCTTCCTGTTGGATGATGATGTGCAGTAGGTGGTTCCTGGATTCTTCACGCAGCAGGGCACGGTATTTTACCACACGGGAATATTCAACTTTGGAACCTTGTGTGTGGGGAGGATGAGTGCCTCAATGCTTATGGCGATTTTGTCTGATGGGCATCCCGATTCAGGCCGTCGAACGGGAACTTTGTGATCACCCCTTTTACATTGGCATTGCATTGACAAGAGTACATCATGAATAAATGCATTATTTGTCAGGCCTACATTTACTCTGATGTATGTGTAAGGTGAAACGGCTTAGAGAAAATCAGTGAATATTAAAAAAATGTATTTATATTAATTTCAGTTAAATATACCGATATCAGGAAAGTCGATTTCATTATTCATGAAGTTTTGTAGTTATAGCATCATAGGAAACGATCCTTGGTCGTGTAGAGAGAATGGACGCTCCATTGGACTCCACTTTTATTGAAATATCGCTGCTGTAAATTTGCTGGACTGAAGTAGGAATCAACGCCCGGAGCATTTCGTTTTATATATATACATTTAGATAACCATCATTGCTTTGTTGTTTTCTCTATTGTCGAGAGAAATAATGGGTTCACTTCCCACAGTGTTAGACCAGCAAATAACACCAAGCAGAGATATTTTATGGCATAGATACGATAAGGGTATTAAGTCACATATTCGCTTTTATTTGTAATGAATGGCCTTTAATGTGACGTCCTGTTTCGCTTGTGTATACAGTATAACCAAATAGTTTAAAATAATCTGAATTAACAGGAAGATGATCGACGATAGTATCCAGATAGCAGAAATCTGCCCTAGAATGGCCATGTTGGAACTATACAAGGCAAATATGAAAGCAAAATTTGGTAAGGATACGGACCTACAAAGTTTGCACGGAAATGCTGAAGTAGCTATGCCTCGAGGGGTTCTCACCGATCGAGTGCTCAATTAGTGAACTGCACGACTGAGGAAGTATTCCATGAGACCAGCTGAAGATCGCATTTGACACTTTTTAAGGGAAACCGAGTGCGAAAAAATAACGTTATGAGTCACACGTTGAAGCATGTCATTCACATGCGTCTCGCCAGGATCTGCAAGTGCAATAGGGCGACTTTGGCAGGGGGTTAGGCGTCTCATGCCTCAACCCCTCAAAAATTGATCAGAGGGAAGCACAGTGCCATCTTGACGGCACGACAGTTCTCCTCCTGGATGTAAGTCCCCCTCAGGTGACAAGAGTGTTAGTCTTCGTAGGCAACTAATTCGTTAAATCTGGATAAGGTTTTAGATGGTATGATATGAGTAATTGAGATCATAAAGCGGGCATTCCTTTAGAGAAATACATTTTCCGTTTGCGACTGTTCAGGCGGTGAATTTGGTGGTAGAGCTTTCCACTTTTCGTATCATGAAATGCATTATATACAGAAATAGTACATGTATTAGGAAAACGTATTTATGAAGCAAGTTCTTATATATTCTTACACGTGATTATTTTTTATAGCTTCGTACATACAAGGTTCCTTCTAAATATGTATTTATGAATAATACTCTATTTTATCGTTTACTTGTAAATATTATTGAAAACTCCGTACTTAAAGATCGCTCAAAAATGTATCTGAGAAACAAGATCTGTTAGTGTTCTATTTTTCTGTTTGTTCGTGAATACTTTTATTATATAAGAATGTTCGCATTAAAAGCTGTTCCTCATTCCACATGAGTGTGTTCATGTTAATCATGCTCCCCTTCCAATACATACATTATCATTATAGACTGTTATGCCTTTCAGCGTTCAGTCTGCAAGCCTCTGTGAATTTACTAAACGTCGCAACAATCCTCGATTTGTAACTAGTGTTGTGGCCTCATTTAGTTCTATACCTCTTATCTTTAGATCGTTAGAAACCGAGTCTAACCATCGTCGTCTTGGTCTACCTCTATTTCTCTTACCCTCCACAGCATAGTCCATTATTCTCCTAGGTAAACTATCCTCCTCCATTCGCCTCACATGACCCCACCACCGAAGCCGGTTTATGCGTACAGCTTCATCCATCGAGTTCATTCCTAAATTAGCCTTTATCTCCCAATTCCGAGTACCTTCCTGCCATTGTTTCCACCTGTTTGTACCAGCAATCATTCTTGCTAGTTTCATGTCTGTTACTTTTAACTTATGAATAAGATATCCTGAGTCCACCCAGCTTTCGCTCCCGTAAAGCAAAGTTGGTCTGAAAACAGACCGATGTAAAGAGAGTTTTGCCTGGGAGCTGACTTCCTTCTTACAGAATACTGCTGATCGCAACTGCGAGCCCACTGCATTAGCTTTACTACACCTTGATTCAATCTCACTTACTATATTACCATCCTGGGGAATACACAACCTAAATACTAGAAATTATCGACCAGTTCTAGCTTTGTATCACCAATCTGACATTAAATTCTGTTGAATTTCTTACCTACTGACATCAATTTAGTCTTCGAGAGGCTATTTTTCATACCATACTCATTGAACCTATTTTCAAGTTCCAAGATATTACACTCCAGGCTTTTAGTACAATCTGCCATTAAGACCAAGTCGTCAGCAGAGGCCAGACTGCTTATTACATTTCCACCTAACTGAATCCCTCCCTGCCATTTTATAGCTTTCAGCAGATGATCCATGTAAACTACGAACAGCGAAGGTGAAAGATTACATCCTTGTCTAACCCCTGTAAGTACCCTGATCCAAGAACTCATTCTACCATAAATTCTCACTGAAGCCCAATTGTCAATATAAACACCTTTGATTGATTTAATAATCTACCTTTAATCCCATAGTCCCCCAGTATAGCGAACATCTTCTCCCTCGGTACCTGTCGTATGTTTCTCTAGATCTAGGAAACATAAACACAACTGCCTATTCCTCTCGTAGCATTTTTCAATTACCTGGCGCATACTGAAAATCTGATCCTGACAACCTCTCTGTGGTCTGAAACCACACTGGGTTTCATTCAACTTCCTCGCAACGACTGATCGCACCCTCCCTTCCAAGATGCCAGTGAATACTTTGCCTTGTATACTAATCAATGAGATACCTCGATAGTTGTTGCAATCGTTCCTGCTTATAGATAGGTGCAATTACTGTTTTTGTCCAATCTGAAGGTACCTTATCAACACTCCACGCTAATTTTACTAATCTATGAAGCCATTTCATCCCTGCTTTCCCACTATACTTCACCATTTCAGGTCTAATTTTATCTATTCCTGCTGCTTTATGACAATGGAGTTTATTGACCATCCTTTCCACTTCCTCAGCATAATTTCACCAACATCATTTTCCTCCTCCTCATGAGCTCGGCTGTTCACAGCACCACAAGGATGATTTCCTATTACGTTGAGAAGATGTTCAAAATATTCTCTCCACCTCTCCAGTGATTCCCTGGGATCTATTATGAGTTCACCTGTATTACTCAAAACACTGTTCATTTCCTTTTTCCCTCCCTTCCTAAGATCCGTTATTACTGTCCAGAAAGGTTTCCCTGCTGTTTGACCTAGCCTGTCCAGGTTATTACCAAAATCTTCCCATGACTTCTTTTTTGATTCAACAACTGTTTGTTTCGCTCTGTTTTTTCATCAACGTACAAATCCCTGTCTGCCTCGGCCCTTGTTTGGAGCCATTTCTGATAAGCCTTCTTTTTACGTTTACAAGCTGCTCTCACTTCATCATTCCACCAAGATGTTCGCCTTTTCCTATCTTTACACACAGTTGTTCCTAGGCATTCCCTTGCTGTTTCTACTACAGCATCCCTGTATGCCATCCATTCACTATCTATATCCTGAACCTGCTTATTGTCTACTGTTTGAAACTTCTCACTAATCATATCCATGTACTTCTGTCTAATTTCCTCGTCCTGGAGATTTCCTACCCTTATTCGTTTGCAGACAGATTTCACTTTCTCTACCCTAGGCCTAGAGATACTTAGTTCACTACAGATCGGATAGTGGTCTGTATCATCGAAAAATCCGCGGAAAACTCGTACATTCCTAACAGATTTCCTGAATTCGAAGTCTGTTAAGATATAGTCTATTATGGATCTGGTACCCCTAGCCTCCCATGTGTAGCGGTGAATAGCCTTATGCTTGAAGAATGTATTCGTAACAGTTAAACCCATACTAGCACAGAAGTCCAGCAAACGCTTCCCATTCCCATTAGCTTCCATATCTTCCCCACATTTACCACTCACCTTTTCGTATCCTTCAGTTCTATTCCCAACTCTTGCATTGAAATCGCCCATTAGCACTATTCTATCCTTGCTGTTGACCCCGACCACGATGTCACTCAATGCTTCATAAAACTTGTCCACTTCATCCTCATCTGCACACTCACATGGTGAATACACGAACACAATTCTTGTCCTTATTCCTGTAACTGACAAATCTACCCACATCATTTGCTCATTTATGTGCCTGACAGAAAATATGTTGCATGCAATGGTATTCCTGATAAAGAGCCCTACCGCAGACTCTGCCCTTCCCTTTCTAACACCCGTCAAGTACACTTTACAATCTCCTATCTCTTCCTCGTTATCTCCCCTTACCCGAATATCACTTACTCCTAGCACATCCAAATGCATCCTCTTTGCTGACTCAGCCAGTTCTACTTTCTTTCTTCCATTAGCCCCATTAATATTGATAGCTCCCCATCGAATTCCATTTCGTCCGCCAAGTTGTTTCCAAGGAGTCCCTCGCCTGTCAAATGGGAGTGGGACTCCGATACCCCCATAGGTCCGAGGCTTGGAATTATCCAAAATCGGCGCGCTTGTATAAGTGAATAGAAGCAGGCATCTGTGACTCTACATTTGATTTTCGGAATGGGCTTGGAACGTGGGAGGCATTCATCATCATGCAGGGGTTGGTGAAGCACTGCTACGTTGTTAAGTCAAATGTCTTTCTCTGCTTCATTCATTTTGAAAAAAAGCGTTTGACGTTGTTCACTATGGGAAGATGACTGAAGTCCTGAAAAGCATGGTCATAGACGAGGGGGACCTGCTATTTATAGTCAGTGTCAGGGATCGCAAGACAGAAGAGCTCGATATAAAAAAGGGAGAACGGCTTTTTGCTGTCACCTTCTACCACCAATTGTTACGTCCGACTCGTTGGCTGAATGGTCAGCGCACTGGCCTTCGGTTCAGAGGGTGCTGGGTTCGATTCCCGGTTGGATTGGGGTTTTTAACCATCATTGGTTAATTCCAATGGCCCGGGGGCTGGGTGTTTGTGCTGTCCCCAACATCCCTGCAAACTCACACACCACACACAACACTATCCTCCACCACAATAACACGCAGTTACCTACACATGGCAGATGCAGCCCACCCTCATCGGAGAGTCTGCCTTACAAGGGCTGCACTTGGCTAGAAATAGCCACACGAAATTAATTTTTACCAATTGTTAATCCGAAAAAAAACACCCTCTATGACATCGAAGATGTCATCAGTATCAATGAAGTTTTGATCAACAACATTCGGTATGTGGACGACAACATGTTGATCCCTGATAGCCAAGAACGAATACAGTGACTATTGAATCGCGTTGTGAGGGCATGTAAGGAGTATGAGATGAGGTTGAATGTCAAGAAGACCAAATGCATGATCGTGGCTGAGCCGCTGGTGAAATATCGAGGTATGTCGGTGGCGGGAACGCCTCTCCACAGAGTTATGAATTTATCCCCTTCTTTAGATCTTCACTCCATGTGATTTCGGACAAATGCAGAGGTAGTAGAAATTTTGTAGTGCGTAAGGAAGTACAGGAAAATATCTTCGGTGGCACAATATAAGCTAACTCGATAAAATTAATTAATGCTATACCATAAGAGAGGCGCTCAGTCCACCTAGCCTTCACTCCTCCGTAGTAAATTTGGTCTGCACACTGACACTGGACGACCAACTGTTGAAGGAACCAGTGAGGGACAATGCAGTGAAAAAGGAGAAGTTTCTACAAATTCGAGAAGCAACTACACATTAGCTATAATTTTAAAACGACAAAATTTGTAGCGTTGTAGAGCCAGTTTCCTTCAATTTTGAGCAATGTACACTTAACGAAGTAATAATATAGAAAAATACGTAACTTGTGTGTACAATTTCTTTTTCCCGTTTTTGGGTTAAAAACCCTCATCCATGAGATACACTGCACATATTCATGAAAAGTTTTCAGAACGCCTTGTGGACGTTACTTCGATCTAGAGATAAGAATGTCGTGATGGTCTCCCACTTTGCACACACGCTTTTATTTTTCTCATTTGCCTTCCCGTATTTAAGGGAAGTCATGACTGAAGTTTTGAACGTCTACTTTTATCAAAACCAAATTTAAAACACAAGCACATATTCATAAGATACAGCCTTATACAAAAGTTGGATTTCATCAGTTAATTGGTTGTAAAGTTATTGACAAATAGATTTTGTTTTTATATGTTGCATGGAAAATGTTCCCTGTAGCACCGTTTTCATTTTCTGGAGCTATAATTTGGCAGACGTGTCAAAAATTCGCATATATATATATATATATATATACACACTGACTGACAGAGCAAATGCAACACCAAGAAGGAGTGGTCAGAACTTTATGCCAATTGCAGGGTAGACTGACGTCACTGAGGTATGCTCATGATGTGAAATGCGCCGCTGTGCTGCGCACGTAGCGAACGATAAATGGGACACGGCGTTGGCGAATGGCCCACTTTGTACCGTGATTTCTCAGCCGACAGTCATTGTAGAACGTGTTGTCGTGTGCCACAGGACACGTGTATAGCTAAGAATGCCAGGCCGCCGTCAACGGAGGCATTCCAGCAGACAGACGACTTTACGAGGGGTATGGTGATCGGGATGAGAAGGGCAGGTTGGTGGCTTCGTCAAATCGCAGCCGATACCCATAGGGATGTGTCCACGGTGCAGCGCCTGTGGCGAAGATGGTTGGCGCAGGGACATGTGGCACGTGCGAGGGGTCCAGGCGCAGCCCGAGTGACGTCAGCACGCGAGGATCGGCGCATCCGCCGCCAAGCGGTGGCAGCCCCGCACGCCACATCAACCGCCATTCTTCAGCATGTGCAAGACACACTGGCTGTTCCAATATCGACCAGAACAATTTCCCGTCGATTGGTTGAAGGAGGCCTGCACTCCCGGCGTCCGCTCAGAAGACTACCATTGACTCCACAGCATAGACGTGCACGCCTGGCATGGTGCCGGGCTAGAGCGACTTGGATGAGGGAATGGCGGAACGTCGTGTTCTCCGATGAGTCACGCTTCTGTTCTGTCAGTGATAGTCACCGCAGACGAGTGTGGCGTCGGCGTGGAGAAAGGTCAAGTCCGGCAGTAACTGTGGAGCGCCCTACCGCTAGACAACGCGGCATCATGGTTCGGGGCGCTATTGCGTATGATTCCACGTCACCTCTAGTGCGTATTTAAGGCACGTTAAATGCCCACCGCTACGTGCAGCATGTGCTGCGGCCGGTGGCACTCCCGTACCTTCAGGGGCTGCCCAATGCTCTGTTTCAGCAGGATAATGCCCGCCCACACACTGCTCGCATCTCCCAACAGGCTCTACGAGGTGTACAGATGCTTCCGTGGCCAGCGTACTCTCCGGATCTCTCACCAATCGAACACGTGTGGGATCTCATTGGACGCCGTTTGCAAACTCTGCCCCAGCCTCGTACGGACGACTAACTGTGGCAAATGGTTGACAGAGAATGGAGAACCATCCCTCAGGACACCATCCGCACTCTTATTGACTCTGTACCTCGACGTGTTTCTGCGTGCATCGCCGCTCGCGGTGGTCCTACATCCTACTGAGTCGATGCCGTGCGCATTGTGTAACCTGCATATCGGTTTGAAATAAACATCAATTATTCGTCCGTGCCGTCTCTGTTTTTTCCCCAACTTTCATCCCTTTCGAACCACTCCTTCTTGGTGTTGCATTTGCTCTGTCAGTCAGTGTATATATAAGAATAATTACGGGTTTTGCTGTCAGATGTAAACTATTGGAGATGAAATTTTGTCAATGTTCCATTATTCACTCAATAGGCAAAAAGTCTTGTTTCATGCTATTTCAGGAGTAAAATTATGAAGGTAATATTAAACTGATAATAAAATGCACGACTACATATTCAAATATTTTCTGAATTTTACAGGTGAATCCATTATGAATTTTACGCATAGCAAAATGCTGAAAGAGTTTAAAGGTACATAAAAGCAATTGACAATTTTGAGAAACAGACTTGCTTTAAAACTGCCCTGGACTTTAAATGACTGCCTCACATGTCTTTCTCTCGTAGGCCTGCTACAAGATAAATATATTGTACTGCTACTATTGGAATGATAGTCCGAAAGAATTTTGAAGTTAATTTTGTCAGGGGTCATGAGAGCAAGTGGTGTGGACTTCCTCTCTATAGACCGAACCGCTGCCTTTAAACCCAACATTTAGAGATTTCAAAATATTGTTAGTGAAAAACTGATAACCGTATTTGAAGGAAGAGGAATAGGGGTATTTTTTAGATAAAAATTGAACATTCATTTTTTGTTCAACATTGCAATATTTTAGTCACGACTCTTCTTAAATGACGGCTTTCCTTTTTTTTTTTTTTGTGACCAGGTAGGAGTAATAAGGAACAACGCCATTTAATACAACACTCTAAGCCGATGCGCTCCGTGATACAGAATGGCCACACACGCCATTAATTGGCCTAGCGGTAACTCGGAATTCGGAAGATACATCCGGAACGCTACTCCAAATATACTTACTATAACCTGCTTCTTTGCACTTTCAAAGATCATTCAGTTGGTTATGGTTACTCTATGTTCAGTAGAAGCTAGATGGCAGGACAGTTGCTTTCTGTGAAAATTCGTACCGATGACAGTAACACGAAAATTCGTTCCGAAACAATTGCGGAACTTTTACAAAGTACCTTAAAATGCGGGACGTTTTGCTACGCTACCACATATCCTTCATACCTTTCATCGTAACTGTGTGCTCATCGCCTTAGATATGTAACGCATAGATCCCATTTCAATAAACATTTTACCGTGTGCGACAATAATACATTCTATATGACTGAAATGATCTACTATCTCAAGGTTTGTTTTCTCAGCGTGACATTCATTATTCCTTTTAAGCCTCCTCCCTACTGGAATCACTTTATTCTTGTAAATTATAATTTTCATATACTACTCCCTGTATATCGTTTGAAGTTCAAAGATACTTTGTATTACATTCCAGGATATCATGGATGTCTACAATTAATACAAAATCGTCGTATATATTGTAAAGGGAAGGGTTCCTTACAGTCCTTTTGTAATTAAAGAGAGCATTTTTACTATCCGACACCTTGAATCGGATGAAAATAAATATTTGGGAGTCTCCTTTCACGACAAAATTATGTTGCATCAGCAAAAAGTCGTAAGTGACCTAAAATGCAATCTCAACAATTTAGCTAAGAGCTCTCCGTTTAAAACAGAGCAAACGCTTCTGGCTTTAGATCAGTTCATATGGCCCCCTCGTATGTGCCCTTTGCAGAACACTAATACTACTAAAATTCCGCAGTTATTCCTAATTCATATCGACAAGATCGTGAGAATCACAATCAAAGAAATTCTTCACTTACCTGCAGACACGCCAGGCAATTCCCTATTCTCTGCAAGGAAAATGAAGGTGTTTGGGCTCTGGAAGGCAGAAAGGAAGGCACCACTTCAACATCTTAACATGTGTCACCTACGAAAGAAGGCTGGTGTTGAGTACGTAACATAATTTCACAATCTGGTAGAAGAAAGAACTGTGCGTTCATAGATTTGACCTATGAAATGCAGATAACACTCAACTGGATGAACTTAACGCAAGGAAGTTAAGAGAAATGCTAAGGAATAAAGAGTACAGCAAACGGTGTGCATTATGAACTCACGGTAAGGAAGTCATCCACTGTCAGGCATACTGACCGGCTACGACACACTAAATGGACTCTTCTGATCAGAGTGGAAAGGAGCACTAAAAGTACAATATAACTTGGTTCCTGCAGTCAGCTCATGTTCTTGGTTCATCTCCACGGGGTGAGTTGTTTAGTAATGTTAGGATCAACAGAATAAGATCTAGAATACAGCAGAATTCTCCGAGAAAGATTACGAGGTACACGAAGAGTTGCCTTGTGTTGCTGATGGTGGAAGCAACGGGATAACAGATATAATCGAAATTGACCGCAAAAAGGATTTTGCATATATGCTGGACCCCACATTTAGATGTGGGGTCGACTCAAGTCAGTCAGCAGAGGTAGACGCCGAGAAGCGAACCATCTTCGAACCAACCATCAGCTACCGGTACATCAAAGAATCATACAACATCTCTCTATAAGGGTTGTAGGACTTTTCATCAGGGCAAGACGAACCGTATAAAATTGTTGTTGAGTTTTTCAAAAGTGTGGGCATTCCCAAGAATCTGTACTGTGATTTAGCCGTCTTGGCCATTAAAGGCTCCGCCCAAGTTGTCAGAAATCACCTCTATACTACTGCATACGAGAAGGATTAACTCCAGAAAACTCTTCATGGTTAAACATGCATTCAGTATTTAAGTGTTATGATAATAATGGCATGCTGATGGCGTCACACACGCCCAGCCCCCGAGCCATTGGAAATAATCAATGAAGGTTAAATTCCACAACGAAGCTGGGAATCGAACTCGGGTCCCTATAAACCAAACGACAGAACACTAACCATTTACCCATGGAGCCGGACAGTGTTGTAGTATTCTTTGTCTAATTTAAGTAGTCTATCATTGTAGGAAGTACAAACGAATAAAACTACTGAATTTATCCCTGAAGCTTTAAACCATTCAGTAAATGACACAAATGAACAACAATAGTGTAACGTATCTGACTAATGTGACCCTTGTAACAAGTTCGAACCAAGAACTCATTTCTTACTGCGGCTGTAATAACCTACCAGCGTATCCATAACCCATTTTGGGAAATGTAAATGTGCACAACGTGTATGAGAAACTGGAGAGAGCAGGCCCTTCGCACATTATTACTAATGTTGTTATTCCTATCACAAAGAAAGTTGGTTCCGGCAACTATGAAAAATACCTTACAAAATACCTCACAAATTACCTCACAAATTACCTCACAAAATTCTAACACGTATTACGTTTAGTGAAGAATGGAACGACAAGTAGAAGCTGAGTTGGAAGAAGGTTAATTGGCTTCAGAATAAATGCAGGAACCAGCCAAGCAAACCTGTGTTTATATCTGGTATTTAACGATCGAATTAAGGAGGACAAGCCCACGTACATGGCATTCGTAGATCTGGAAAAGATATCCGAAAATTTTGACTGGACAAAGCTATTTGATATTCTGAAGGTGATCCGAATCAGATACAGAATCAGAACGATAATTTAAAATCTGTACAAAAATCAGTCTGCAGTGATAAAAGCCTTTGAAAATGAAGCAGCCATCCATAAAGGAGTGAGGCAAGTCTGTAATTTGTCCTCTATCTCCCTGTCAGTGTTTATACCGATCATGCGGTAAATGAAATCTAAATTTGGAAATGGAATGACAATCCAAATAGAGGAAATCAGTACTCATAGATTTGTCGATGATATTGTTATTATATCTGAGCCTGCAGACTATATACAGGAATACGTAGATGAAAATAAATACTGTAAATCCAGAACATAAGTATGCGAAGGAACTAAGTGAAGGTTGAAGCAGAAAATATCATTACGGTAGGAAGTGAAATCTTAAAGAAAATAGATGAAAATTGTTACTTGGATAACAGAATAACTAACGATGGCAGAAATAAGGAGGACACACAATGCAGACTAGAACAAGCAAATAAGACCTTGAGAAAATTAGTTTGCTTTCTTCGAACATGATATACGGTTTGGAATTACGTGTTAAATACTTCTGGAGCGTGGCATCATACGGATGTGAAATACAGACAATAGATAGCCCAGAAATAGGAGAATAAAAGCCTTTGAAATGTGGTGTTACGGATGAAAGTGTTCAAAATGAGATGAGTAAATCGAATCACAAATGAAGAGCTACTGAATCTGATTGATGAAATAAGAATGACTTAGCAAAATTCGACAAGAAGAAGAGATGGAATGAAAGAACACATTTTAATACACCCAGAACTTATTACTATTGTACCGTGCTGAGTGACTCAGACGGTTCAGGCGCTGGCCGTCTGACCCCAACTTGGCAAGTTCTATCTTGCACAGTCCTGTGGTATTTCAAGTTCTTCAAATACGTTAGCCTCGTATCGGTAGATTTACTGGCACGTAAATGAACTCCTGAGGGACGAAATTCCGGCACCTCAGTGCCTCCGAAAACCTTCTAGAGCACTTAGTGGGATGTAAAAGATAGTATTATTATGGATATTATTATTATTATTGTTACCGAGTTTTGGTGGTAGGTAGAGGTGTAAGAAGGTGCGGGCGTGAATGGGTCTCAAACTACGGAATCAAAGTTAATGTAAAAGTTAACAAGGTTATATTTCCTTTTCAATATTAAGTAATAACAAAGAACAGGTACTTAGTAGCCGAAACACAATTTGAAATGTACAATTACAGGGATTACAGAGTTTGGGCTTCGAGCCCTGAGTTCACAATTTTTGAGCAACTAGCCCAACTTTCCGATATACAAATTTTAACAAAGGGGCAGAAGACCCCAATCAAACCCTGGAGCACTTGCTCCAAATTACACAGTAAAGCCTCCTCGAGGCATACAACACTCCTTTTCCAAAAGAGCCACACGCTCTTTAATTTAAGCCTTTCCTAGGCCACACCAAACTCCACCTTCAAGTTGTCCTCAACGGACATAAACACAGGGGTAAAATACCCAATCTACTGAGGTCTATTAAATTAAAAGCAGGTTAATTGAATGACCTCTAAAACAATTTGAGAGGAGGCGAACTTGCACTCCTAATACACTTTGATTTCAAAACCTACTTTGGCACTAGGCCGTTATTACAAGGGCTAATCCCATACTACAGAGGTGACTTAATAGCAATTTACATTACATTACGGAAGAATTGGTTGAGAGAATAAGTTCACCTCAAGACGATGTGAGTGGGAGCTCGAGAGGGTTAAGCACTCTCTATCCCGATATGTCGTTTTAAAATAGAATAGATACCAGTTGTTTTTACATTTTAGGAAAAGGTTACATGGTTGAACGCTTAGAACCCGCCCTGAAAGTTAAACTGCTGAGCAAGAAAAGAAAGAATTTATTAATCGGCCATTACCTTATTGTTGACCGCCGCCGAGGAAAGAGGCGCTTCCCGCCTCCTGCTATGTACTTAATACACTGAAAGATGGAACAGAAGTGGCCCGGAGACCCTAAAATCAGCAGTTTATATACTCTCGCGGAAGTTTCTAGGCGTTAGGGGAATGAAAACACCCGCCCACAATGTTTTTATTGGATAGGACCCCGCAACAGATACAAGTTGGGGGAAGATACACCAGATTGGTCAGAAATTACTAAAAGAAATTCGGGATTGGATAAATCTAAAACAAGGGGAAAAAGAGGGGAATACAGCCAACTTAAACAATAACAGAAAGAAATTTAACAAGAAACAAAATTTTGAAATAAAAATTTCTCCAACAAAATAGTTCTTTCACTCCGCACTAGGGTGCGCTATTGTTGATCTTCAGTAGTGTCCTCTAGAAGAGAAAGTTCACACTTCTTACTTCAAGCGAAACAAAAACACATCAAAAGTGACACAGTTCAAAAACTCAAAATTTTCCACGTGGTGACATCTTCTGAGAAAGTAGAGAATTAATAGAGTAGATAAAGTTCAACCTTCCTCCAGAAGAGGAGTTTCGACTGGCGCAACTTTTAAATAAACGGTGTAGAGGTGTACCGCCCGGTACAGACCTCCCCCCCCCAAAAGTTCCTCCAGGGGTGACACATGAAATCAGTTTGAAACAAACTCCAAGTAATGATGTTGATACGAAGATAGATAGCAGAAGCATTTATAAGATTTCTTAATTCAGTTTCAAAATGTTGTTGTTGCAGGTTAATGAAAGTCTTTAAGTTTGTAGAATTTGAATTTCTGAAGATAAACTTTTAATACTTAGAAGTGAAGAAAAATGTTTTTGCACGGTCCACCAAATACTGCTGTTGAATTCCCAAGTGTAGTTATCTCTTATAGTAACTGTCCATGTAGTTGATGTTGATGAAGTTGGATGGCCGGACCGGCCGTTGCCGCTTGCGTCCAAAAGGAGGCCGCTCGGACCCCTCAAGTACCCTGAGATACCGCTCGCCCGCACTATGAGGGGAGCAGAGGAGTTGAAGCACGCCGCGCCCGTGGTGAACATATACAGGCTGCGGGCAAGTAGCAGGTCGTGCGCCGCACGTCAGCCTTGGCCGGGAGGAGAGCTCCGGCTCGCCGTGCACATGTCGTCCTCGCTGGGGCCGAGGGGGCCCGACGTTGGCTCCAGTTGCTGCACGGCGCCGCGCGGCTGCGGGGGCACTGAAACATTAAGCTAGGCGGCAGAATTGTGTTGGACCATCATGTTTCTTTTAAGGGCACAGGCATGTAAAGAGATTGAGGGGCCAGCGGCGTGCAGATATCCATGGCATTTCATCTAAGCCAGCCACTGAGTGTGGTGGAGCAGGAGACGGGAGCGTGGTAATGGCCGTGACAAGGACAGGATGGCAGTTTAACGGATCGGGGTGGGTTTTACAAAAGGCTTACATCTAAAACCAAAATATTATAGAAGGGGCAGAATGCCTTAAAAGTGAAACTCAAAAAAAAAAAATATAACCTTCATATCCTTTCAAAATAATATGAAGCAAGTTAACACAGAAATTACACCGGTTTCACCTGGGACAGGTGAACTCTAAATATCCTCTCGGTGGCTGGATTACTTAGCAATAAGGTAACCGGCGTAAGAAAATCGAGAATGATACAAGGCCCATGAAATCTGGGGGCAAGCTTGCCCGCGGGAACAAAATTTTTGACCATAACCTGGTCACCTACCTTCAAAGTGGTGGGTCTCCGTCCACGATCATACCTTTCCCTAACCTTTTCACGAGACACTTTAAGATTGGCTTTAGCCTTCTTCCAAAGATCTTTAATATTGTCCGGATCTATTGTCTCGGGTAGAATGTCACTCAGAGACCAGAGGTTAGAGAGCGGCGTGTTGGGAACAAACTTGAACATCAATGAAGCTGGAGTGAACTTATGAGATTCATGAATCGCCGAATTCAAAGCAAAAGCTAACCAATGCAGGAACGTGTCCCACCTGGAAGGATCTTCATGATGATAGGCGATAAGTGCGGACCTGAGATTACGATTAACCCGTTCAGCCAGAGATGGTTGAGGGTAATAAGCAGAAGTGGTTACATGAGAGATGGACAAGTCAAAACAGAATTTACGAAAAAGATTTGATGTGAACGCCTTAGCATTGTCAGATACGATATATTGGCACGGACCAAAAGAAGCAAAAATAGAATTTAGACAGGTAATGGTGGACTGAGCGGTAGCCAGCTTAGTCGGAAATAACCAAGAAAATCTGGTAAAACCATCTACACATACAAAGATGAATTTGTTGGCATTTCCCTTCGACTGGGGGAAGGGTCCTACATAATCAATATACAGGCGTTCCATGGGGCGCGACGCTTGATGAGAAGACAAAAGGCCTACTTTAGTGGACATGGTGGGTTTACTGATCAAACAAGATTTACAAGCTTTTACAAGTTCCCGAATTTCACCGTCCATACCTTTCCATATGAACATTTCACGAATCTTTTCACGAGTTTTAAAGATTCCAAGATGCCCCCCCAATGGGGTCTCATGATAGTATTTGAAGATCATAGGTACAAGAACCGCTGGAACAACAACTTTCATCAACTTATCATGCCTCGAAGGGCAACATAGAACACCATTCCTCAGAACATAAGGGACAGCATGTTCCCCAGAAGAAAGGGTTTCCATTATCGGAGCCAGCGTCGGATCTTCACGTTGGTATTTCACAATATCCCTAAAAAGCATGGGAGCATCTGTTAAGATGGCATTAACACCAGATAGTATGGACTCGGAAGGTGATGAACTGTCGACCGGTTCGTGGGTCTCTACGTCGTTATGAAACATACGGCTGAGTCCATCAGCAACAACATTTTCGGTACCTCTGATATGTCTAACATCAAACTGGAAGGCGGAAATACGAATAGCCCAGCGGGCTATACGACCAGTACGACGCGGCCTACCTAAGACCCAGCTTAAGGCTTGATTATCTGTCTCCAGGTCGAATTTAACGTGTTCCAGATAGAGACGGAACTTTTCTAAGGCAAATAAGACTGCCAAACCTTCGAGCTCATAGATGGAATACTTGGCTTCTTGAGCCGACAATGTCCTAGACGCATAGGCGATGGGTCGCCTCCCTAGTTCAGTCTCTTGAAGAAGGACTGCAGCTACTGCTGACGACGACGCGTCGGTTTGGACGATGAATTTCTTCGAGAAATCAGGCATAGCAAGTACAGGGGCATTACAAAGAGCTAATTTAAGGTCTTCAAAAGCGGCTTGTTGAGAAGGTCCCCACTCGAATTTGATGCCTTTCCTACGAAGAAGGTTTAAGGGCGCCGCTCTATTAGCAAAGTTAGGAATGAACTTTCTGAAGAAATTCACCATACCAATGAACCTGGCGATACCTTTAATGTCCTTGGGAGGTTTAAAATCACGGATGGCCTGTGTTCTAGAATGATCAACTGCTACACCATCGGGTGACACAATATGCCCTAGGAAAGACATAGAGGGCTTAGCGAAGGCAACCTTGGACAACTTAACAGTTAACCCAGCCTTACGAAGGCGATCGAGAACTTCTCGCAGATGATCTAGGTGTTCTTCAAAAGTCTCTGAAAATACTACGACATCATCTAAGTAGTGATATAAGTACTCGAATTTGATGTCGGAGAAGACCCTATCTAGTAGCCTAGTGAGCACAGCTGCCCCCGTGGGGAGCCCGAAAGGCACGCGGTTGTATTCGTATAAATTCCAGTCCGTGGCAAACGCTGTAAGGTGTTTAGACTCTTCGGCAAGGGGAATTTGATTATAGGCCTGATTTAAGTCCAAGATGGTGAAGAACTTGGCCTTACGAAACCATGAAAAACAAGAATGAAGGTCGGGAAGGGGCACAGATTGTAACACCACCTTCCGATTGAGAGCCCTGTAATCAATGACAGGCCTGAAACCTCCTTGGGGTTTCGGTACTAGAAAAATAGGCGAAGAATACGCTGACTTAGAGGGCCTAATAATACCGTCCTTCAACATCTGATCGATGATTTCCTTCAGAGCCTTCATTTTAGGTGGAGATAGCCTATACGGTGGAAAACGGACAGGAATCGAATCCGTAACCTCAATTTTGTATTCAATAAGGTCAGTGACACCAAGAGTATCAGAGAACACCTCGGGAAACGACTGACACAGTTTGCGAATACTATCAGCCTGCTTCTCAGGTAGATGTCTAAGGTCTAACAACATCTCATCCTGGATAGGCGAAATAGAAGAACATGACACAGAATTACACTTTAATAGTGGGATTTTACAACTAGAAGCAAATTTGAATGTGCACGACCTAGACTGCAGATCGAGCACAAGACCAGTGTGAGAAATAAAGTCAGCTCCCAATATAATGGGGCAAGACAATTGCTTGGCCACAAACAATTTAACTTTCCATGTAAACTTAAAAACACGAATTTTGACCAGTAAGGAACCTAGAATTTCTAATGGAGATGAATTAGCCGAAACGTATTGAACAGGAGAAGAGACATAGTCAGGAAGTTTACAAACCGTTTTCAATTTAGAATACCATTCAGCCGCAATAATCGAACAAACACTACCTGAATCTAAGAGAGCTGTTATAGGCTCGTTATTTACCTCAATCTTAAGAAAAGGAACAGGTGCGGGGGTATCCGCCGCAATCCTAAGACATTCTTTAGGGCATTCAAAAGATGAACTTGAAGGCTGATCGTTCTCTGCATTTACAATCTGTTTACTAGGGGCTGAGTCTCGGGAAGATTGATTAGTCGACTCAGCCGAAGCCACTAGTCACTTTTTATTATCGGCATAGGTGGAATTTGCACCAGAAGTTGAGCAGGAGGGGGTGCTATTTGAGTTTGGGCAATTCTTGGCGATATGTGAGAAGGCCCCACATTTAAAACAGCCTTGTGCTGAACCAGCTCCATTATTTGCCCTACTACTTTTGACTAATGGACATTTATTGCGAAGATGGTCAGGCGACCCGCAAGCATAACATTTACGGGGCGTGACTGGTCGGCGAGGTGGAGGCCGAGTGTTACTAAAGGAAGGCGGGGGTTCTTTCGCTACACGCAAAGAATCGGCGTATCTAACTCCTTCCGCTGAGACGGCCAACGCTTCAAGTTCAGAGAAAGTTTGCGGGCACGCCGCAAAACACAAGTATGACCTATAAGATGGTGAAATGCCTTCCACAATAGCTTGTACAATTTGATCCTCAGGGAAGTGAAGAGCAAACACCCTGGTATAAAACTTAATGTCTTGTATGAAATCAGCCAAGTTTTCATCCAACATCTGTACTCGATAATAGTACTTTTGAATCAGAGATGACCTCGCGCGGGCGGGAATAAAGTTTGCAAGCAAGTGTGCATGAAAATCTTCAATAGATGACTGTTCAGCTATGGCTCTTACTATTTTGTCGGAGAGAATACCAATAGCATACGGATAGATAATTTGCAAGATTTGACATGGAGACAGAGAAAAAACAAGGGCATGATCCTGAAATTCCACTAGAAATCTTAAAAATGAAATTACGTCACTGGTGGTATTAACAGAAAACTTGGATATACCTCTGAGCAACATTGCCAATGGATGAGGCAAGCTACTAAATCCGGGTGACATAGTAGGTAAAGGTTTCAATGGCAAGGAAGTCAATTCAGAACGGATGTTACTCAATGATGCACGACGTTCAGATTCGTTGTCCAATGGGGCAGGGATAGTTTGAGCAGCAACGGTTATCCTATTAACTTCTCCCTTGGGAGGCGCTTCCTCACTACCTGGATTCACTATGGTGGGTTGATCAGATTTGGGAGGAACTTCCCCAGTTAACAATTGAGTGACCTTACTAGATAACTCTGAAATATTTTCCAGGAGCGTACTAGCTTCCTTCCTCTGAACGTCATTCAGTTTTAGAGACAACAGATCGTTAACCCTATTCGAAAAATGATATAGCCTGCCTTGCACACGCTTAATTTGATTTGGAGACGGATCATTTTCATCAAAAAAACTAACTACAGAAGCTAGCCCAGTAATATTCTCCGTGATCGTGGAAAGAGAGTCGTCAATTTCTTTCTCTCCCAAATTGGGGATGGAAATGGGCAAATCAAGGGACTCTCTAAGCTTGTTAGTGTCTACTGCAACCGTGCCTCCAGATTGTACATTTCTAATAGTCAATTCATAGATCAACTCCTCCTTGCGCAAATAGTTAAGAAGGAGAACATCGCGAGGGCCGGGCATGATGACAGAACAACTTGGAAAAAATAAAAAAATTCCAGCAACTGAGAAAATGGTTAGAGTTCGGAACAAACAATGTTTAGCCGTCAAAAGGGGCTAAATTGAGACCCATTCAACCACGCTCTGCTACCACTTGTTACCGAGTTTTGGTGGTAGGTAGAGGTGTAAGAAGGTGCGGGCGTGAATGGGTCTCAAACTACGGAATCAAAGTTAATGTAAAAGTTAACAAGGTTATATTTCCTTTTCAATATTAAGTAATAACAAAGAACAGGTACTTAGTAGCCGAAACACAATTTGAAATGTACAATTACAGGGATTACAGAGTTTGGGCTTCGAGCCCTGAGTTCACAATTTTTGAGCAACTAACCCAACTTTCCGATATACAAATTTTAACAAAGGGGCAGAAGACCCCAATCAAACCCTGGAGCACTTGCTCCAAATTACACAGTAAAGCCTCCTCGAGGCATACAACACTCCTTTTCCAAAAGAGCCACACGCTCTTTAATTTAAGCCTTTCCTAGGCCACACCAAACTCCACCTTCAAGTTGTCCTCAACGGACATAAACACAGGGGTAAAATACCCAATCTACTGAGGTCTATTAAATTAAAAGCAGGTTAATTGAATGACCTCTAAAACAATTTGAGAGGAGGCGAACTTGCACTCCTAATACACTTTGATTTCAAAACCTACTTTGGCACTAGGCCGTTATTACAAGGGCTAATCCCATACTACAGAGGTGACTTAATAGCAATTTACATTACATTACGGAAGAATTGGTTGAGAGAATAAGTTCACCTCAAGACGATGTGAGTGGGAGCTCGAGAGGGTTAAGCACTCTCTATCCCGATATGTCGTTTTAAAATAGAATAGATACCAGTTGTTTTTACATTTTAGGAAAAGGTTACATGGTTGAACGCTTAGAACCCGCCCTGAAAGTTAAACTGCTGAGCAAGAAAAGAAAGAATTTATTAATCGGCCATTACCTTATTGTTGACCGCCGCCGAGGAAAGAGGCGCTTCCCGCCTCCTGCTATGTACTTAATACACTGAAAGATGGAACAGAAGTGGCCCGGAGACCCTAAAATCAGCAGTTTATATACTCTCGCGGAAGTTTCTAGGCGTTAGGGGAATGAAAACACCCGCCCACAATGTTTTTATTGGATAGGACCCCGCAACAGATACAAGTTGGGGGAAGATACACCAGATTGGTCAGAAATTACTAAAAGAAATTCGGGATTGGATAAATCTAAAACAAGGGGAAAAAGAGGGGAATACAGCCAACTTAAACAATAACAGAAAGAAATTTAACAAGAAACAAACTTTTGAAATAAACATTTCTCCAACAAAATAGTTCTTTGACTCCGCACTAGGGTGCGCTATTGTTGATCTTCAGTAGTGTCCTCTAGAAGAGAAAGTTCACACTTCTTACTTCAAGCGAAACAAAAACACATCAAAAGTGACACAGTTCAAAAACTCAAAATTTTCCACGTGGTGACATCTTCTGAGAAAGTAGAGAATTAATAGAGTAGATAAAGTTCAACCTTCCTCCAGAAGAGGAGTTTCGACTGGCGCAACTTTTAAATAAACGGTGTAGAGGTGTACCGCCCGGTACAATTATTATTATTATTATTATTATTATTATTATTATTATTATTATTATTATTATTATTATTATTAATTAAAACTGTAGACATTTCTCTATACCGAAGTCTGCCGTCTCGCGACGCAGCGCGGGCAGTGACATGCCTTCTTTTCTCCTTCCTTTTCCCTCTGCGAATAGTACTTTCATGAGATCTCTTTGCAATAACCAGATATCGTGTGTGATCATCAATTCATTTTTATTACCCACTTGGAATGACATCGGTGCAGTATCAGATAATGCAGTTCTATAGCACTATCATAGAGTGAATATTGCCACTATTCCGTGGGGTTCTTGGGAGTAAGCACATCCAATTCACAGAAAGTAATGTTATGGCTACTCTAAGTTAGAGGAACTCTCTGGACATTATCGTGGTCAATTACATTGGAGGTCAGTGAATGGCGGAGCACATGCTCAGTTCGGACTGCAATGCCACATCTATGACCTCTTATAACTAGACTACGTACTTTTAGGCACTAAGAAATTAGAATACAAAACTAATGTAATTTGGTCAGAAGAAAAAGTCACCAAACCCTCTCTTGATGATGATGTTTGTTGTTGAAAGGGGCCTAACAGCTAGGTCATCGGCCTCTAATGATACGAGGTGAAACGATAAATAAAACTTCAAAATGTACCCACTGACTAGAATCTAAAACCAATGATGATGAAAAAATTACCATGAATCCGAAACAATCATTGAATCCAATTCACAATTCCTCATATTCAGAGATGATGCTTGTGTTCGAAAGGGGTAAGAATCCAAGTCAGCGGCCCCTCATAACAGTACTAATCGCTGATAAAGCAGAACCATGGTGTTCCCTTATAGTGGTACTAATCAAAGTAGCGTAGACTCATGATTTTTCTCGCATGGTGGTACTAATCACAGGTAATGCAGACCCATGGTATGTCACACCACAGGGTAACGCAAACCAATGGTATTTGGCATAAAAGGGTACTACTCACAAGCAACGCAGACCCATGGTGTTCCTCGTACAGTGGGACTAATCACGAAAATAAAGACCCACAGTGTATCACACATTACGGTACCACCCACAGGCAACATTGTCCCACGTTGTTCTTCACATAATGGTACTACTTGCGGGAAACGCAGACGCAAGGTTGGTACTAATCACAGGCAACGTAGACTCGTGGTATTCCTCATATATTGGTACTACTCTTAGGTAACGCAGACCCATTCTGAACACAGTGGAACCACCACATTCGTGCGTAGCGCTCGGCACCTACTCGCTCTAGATACTTGTATATGTAACCGAGCTCCCACTCTCCCCACCTCGGTGGAATACACACGATCGTACTAATGACAGGCGTCGCCCAGACCCGTGGTGTTCCTCGCATGTTGGTGCTGCTCCCAGGTAAAGTTGACCCGTAGTTTCCCTCACATGGTGGTACTAATCGCAAGTAATGTCGACCCGTGGTGTTCCTCATGTAATGGAACTGATTACAAGTAGTCTCATGTTTCTGATTTCAATATCCCTTGTTCGTCCCGTTTAGTCGCCTCTTACGACAGGCAGGGGATTCTGTGGGTACATTCTTCATCTGCGTCCCCCTCCCACAGGGGTAAACGCGCTCTTTCACAGCGTAGGAACAGTAACATAAATTCTAGGGGTTCTGATGGGCCGTACCCCTAATGTTTATAGAGAACTCATATCTTAACCCTTGTACTGTACAGTCTAGAGTATGTATTTGTTACTTGGGTTAGTTAGTTTTAAATCTAACGTTTTACGGACTGAACTCTAGATATTGCACAATGACATGCTTTACCGCGTAAGTTGTTACAATGACTCTATTCTGTTTTCAGTAGATTGCAGATCAATATTTCTCTCGACCTCGCTTATTAACGTCTCGTGCAGTTGCATTTCAGACTCTATTGTTAACTTGTTTCCTCTTACAATCGCAGATACAATAGCTAAGGGTATTTAAATCGGAAATGCAATTATTATCTATTCATCCACATTACGATTTTCAAGATTAATATTACTTTTGCAAGTAGCACTGGTAGTCCTTTCGTGGGCAGTAGCCTGCTCTAGGTAGCGTTGCCTTGCGGTTAGGTGCACGCATCTGTGATCTTCCATCCGGGAGAGAGTGGGTTCAAACCCTACTGTCAGCAACCCCGGAGATGGTTTTCCGTGATTTCCCATATTCACACCAGAACATGCTGGGGCTGTACCATAAATAAGGCAGTGGTCCCTACCTTCTCTCTCCTAGCGCTTTTCTATTCAATCGTCACCATAACATATATCTTTGCCTATGCGACGTGAAGCAAAATTATTGCAAAATTGTCTTATCAAGGTAATTGGCTCAAGTCGGTGTAGAATACAAGGATAATGGATTTGAAATGGCGTACAGTAATATACGACCTTTCCGTCTATTTTTGAGGGCTTCATCCACATTACGCGGTTGCACACAGGGGTTTAATATCGTTAAAAAGTGGAAAAAGACGACAACCAACCAAAGCAAATGTTGTACTTCGATGTAAAGTTTACATTTTTGTACGTTTTGGAAATAAACAATACAATATACACATTTTTCATTAATGAAGATCTAAGATACAAGATTTAATCGATAATATGTTGAAGCCGTGGCAATTATTCATAAGAGGGCCTGCTTGAAGCGTGAAGTTGAAACGGAGGGGTTTGTTTACATTCAGTTTGATGATCGATTATTTGAATTTCGGAGTTATAAACGGTGTCAACGGGCATACGAATTGAAATTCCGGACTCTTTCTCACACATTTATATTGTATATATTCCATATTAGAATAAGGCATTCTTGTTTAATTAGTTTTTAATAAGGTTTTATTACGTACAATCGCTATTAAGCAGGTTCTTCAACAGCTGATGATGACCTATTTACAGGTCGAAACTGGTACTGTTTTTATGTAAATAATTCTAAACGTTTTGTAAAATAAAGTATTGCTTTTAAATTATCAATACGTACAAAGAAGCTGATAGATTATATTATAGTAAGTAATATATGTTAGTTCACATAAAAATATCTTCTTTCCAAAGTACAAAAATGTAAAATTTACACGAAGCACAACATATGCTTAGGTTAAATAAAATTAAATATTTATATTGTAAAATAATGAGGACCAAGAGAAGTACCTTACCTAAATGACCCGCCACCACCGCGATATTCGTAGTAGAATCTGGTTGATGAAATGTGTGCATCAAGCCAATGGACTTACAACCGGAGTAACAAACATATTCTGGTGCATTTAATGGGGATATATTTGTTTTTGTTTTTGTATTACAGTTTCATTGTAAGTACTGCGTGGAGACAAACATGGAGGCTATGAAAATTGCCCACGAAAAGAGACAGTTGTTGAGTCAGGTCAGGAAGAGACAACGTTCTTGGAAGGGATATAGGCTTCGACGTAGGAATGTGTTGATGGATATTTTGAAGTTAAAATATCAGGTAAACCAGGAAGACATTCATGATGACATTTCTGGTGAACTCAGGGTGAAAGAGCCATGCAGATGTAAACCGTGCTGCACAGGATCCAGCCAGTTGGAGAATACCCATCGCACGGGCAAACAAGTCATTGGACTGAATACTCTAAGAAGAAGACTGCGTGGAAATAGCTCTTGATTTGAAGATATTAACTTTGAAACGAATTTGTCTGACAATGCGTAAGGGTACACTGTAAACTCTGATTTTTCATATATTTGACAGGACCATAAAATATACTAACAATACGCTTTATTTATCGTGATATTAAAATGCGTAAACTATAATTTGGAATGCTTTTCGGATAAAAAACTTTCTATTTGGTTTACCTTATTACAGAAGCAGCACTGATAAAATTGATTCTATGCCATGATGCATTTTAAACGATTATGCTCAGTTAACTTACATTTCTTTTCAAAGAACGATCACACTAGGTAGAGATTTCAAATTCGCGTCAGACCATTATGCGCCCTTAATTTCCCACAACATGTGCGTTAGTCTCACATTATCATTCACTCAACTACTACTTTGAAAATTTTATCTGGTGTAAAATTCATCTACTTCGATGATAACATTTATTCAGTATTTTCATGCACTGATTAAATTAAATTGGTTGTGAAATATTTCATTGAATTTTGCGAATTACGTTGATTTAAAAGCTCTGTTCATTATTCAATATATTAACTTTTCTAGGAAATTGAATGTTGTCACTTTCATTAGATTAAATAGTAAACGTTTTATTCGTATCATGAATCATCGATAAAATTAATAACACATGTTTCACGAGTCCATAGATAAGAGCAAAGCAATTATCGAAAATCTATGTATTAAAACAATGAATTGCGCCTCGTATGGTGTATCATGCAATGATTTAAAAGTAACTGATGCGTGGTGATTAACCGGGATCGTATTCACTGTTGCAGAGCAGGGCGATGCACTTTGAAGGCCATGCAGTCAGTGGTCTTAAATCTGCCATCGTAAAAATGAATAAAACCTAGACAAAGTAATTAATATTTCTTGTGAGACATACTGTTGTTTAAATTATGATGTCTTCAATTTGTAATGTATCTAATACTGTGACATACAGTGGACTGTTTAAGAATTTTAAACCATACTCTCTATATCTCCTTCTCTCTCTCTTGTGTGCAGTGTTTCGCACGTACCGTGCAATTGTGCCAGTCAGTTCAGCAAGCACGTGAGGCGCTGGCCTTTTGACCCCATCTTGGCAGGTTCGATCCTAACTGAAGTAAAGTGTATAGATGTGACGAATGTGGAATTCAAGTTCTTTACATTCACATTAAACATAATGTATTGAATAAGGAGGATACTCAAAAATAAATCATTATTACAGTGACTTAAGGAAAATTAGTTACTTACATGTGTTCAGAATTCAACTTTTAAATGTAACGTGGTTACAATCGGTTGATTTTTTCATTTAGAAATGGCACAAAATATGATGCAAGTAAGCGAAAATTGTATACTAATTTATGAAAGATAGATTAATTTTCCAGGGAATAAATCGCTTGATTGTATCATAGATAATCCTTGCTATTGTAAGGTCCGTGCTATTCCTTTGTCAAGTCTATCCGTTAAAAGTTTTGGTTTCAGGAATGCCGTCAACATATAAAACTTTCTACCCGTATCTCAGATATTATTACCAATTTTATGTTATTGAACTTGACGGTATAACTACCTCTAGAACCCGTCAAGCGTCTCATTAACCTTGGTGTAAATTTCAGTTCTGATCAGTGGAGGCGTGTAGATTTGTATAACGGAAAAACAAATACACAGGGTGGCACACGATAAGACACCTGATTTGTTTCATGAATAACACATTTATTGTTGACAAGATTTGTAATTTATTGATGTAGAAGTAATGAATACAGCTTGGAAATAAAAACTAAAGAATCATATGTTCAATATGAGTCCCGTTTTGTTTTACAACTTCTTGAAGTCGCTACACGTGCATTTGTGACGACTCTCCGACACAAATCTTCTGGAATGGCGCGGCATAACTACGCAATTATGGTTCTAAGTTGCACTGCATTTTCTGGTTTTCTGTGCTACACCTTCTGTTTAAGGAACCCCCAAAGGAAGTAGTCACATGGTTAATGTCCGGTCTGTGAGGCGGCCACATTTCCCCCTCCATGACAACGTTCTGGAAATCTGTTTGACAATACCCTAAGACCAAGTATTTCGTGTAGGAAATCAAGCACAACTTGGCAGTATCGCGTCGTGCATTAACCATTGTGTCTGCAATGGAAGACTTGTGGCCATGAGTTGAGGAAGGAACTGGTTTCGCAGCATGTCTAAATAGCGTTCACCGGTTACTGTAGCGATCCACACGCACACTTTCTCCCCGTAGGTGTCTTTCATGTGGATTATTCGCGGAGGTTCATGTGCCCAAAATCCAACGTTCTGTTTGTTCACAAGACCGTTCACGTAAAAATTAAGCTTTGTCCGAAAACCATGTGTTGTGTAGCACTGCCTCTTGGTCTTGCTCGATTGCCCACCTTGCAGACTGTAGTCTCCGCTCCTTATCGCTCGCAGTAAGCTTATGCGCCACAGTCATCTTGTATGGATACAAGCGAAGATCGGATTGAATAATTCTTTGTACAGATCGACGTGAAATTCCCAACTCGGCACTGGCTCTTGTTGATTTACTCGGACTACGAGTCAAAGCCACTCGAACTGCTTCAATGTTTTGCAGCGAACGTACGGTACGTGCATGTGGCTGCTTATACCCCAAAACAGCTACAGTACCTGCAGATTTGTGATGTAATCTGCGTATTGTCGGTGGGCTCCATCGCGGCGAACTGAAATGACGGACTTAAAACAGAAGCGATTAACTCGTAAAGATTTCGGGAGTAATTTCCATTAACTTCACGAAGTTCGGCGCACAATTGCAAAGCTATTGCCCCAATAGTATACCTGTAGGATAAAGAATTCAATCGGGTGACTTATCGTGCATGTAATTTTGGTTTTATAAATACGCAGGGTGTTCTTGAAAAAGGTTCCAATATTTCTACAGGAGGCAGCATACAACAATCGTGGGGAATATAGTCCTTGAAATATCAATCGCAAATTCACTATCTTCGATGATCACCATGACTTTGTTCTACTCTTCACAACTTGTGCTCGATGTGACCGCCGACCATTGAAATTCAGCCTTCCAGGCTCCGTCACATGGAATCACCCCTGGCTGTTGCCGGAATCCATCACAGGCACTGAACACGCGTTCTCGTAGTGCATACACATCATTTCCGGGGACCGCATACGCCATATTTACATGTCCACCAGAACCAAAATACTAAAGTGTGAAAGTCAAGCGAATGGGTAGACCACGGTATTGGCTTTCTCCAACCAATCCGTCACTCATATACGTCCCCTGTTTGGTGTAGCCTAACTCTTGGATGAAAATAGGCCAGTGCCCCATCATAATAAGACCATGGTATAACACGCTAGTAGGTTTATAACCAATGTTTTCGTAGGAAAGTATTTCCGTTCTTTTGCAGACGGCCCTCTGTATGTTATTGAAACATTGCGATCATTGATGGTAGTTGGTCATAACTCCGAAGGTACTGGGTTTACGTCCGATGTTTATAGGACCCTTGTTCTTTCGTTTGTTATGTGCTGCCTCTTCCTTCAATGTTGGAACCTTTTTATAGGACACCCTTTAGGTATCCATGCGTTCTTAATACATGCCTACATATTCTCCTGTATACAATGAGCTTGATGATTCACAATGATTTTTCCAGAGTCGCACCAAGTTAGCAATTACGTAGTCTAATTTTAACCTGAAGGAGGGAAAATTACTCTCCATAATCAAAAATTCACTCCCTATGGATACATATTATCTTTTAAAATGCCCTTATAAATAACAAGTAGTAAAATATTTTGTGTAAGAATCAAGCCAATTACGAAACTACGTAGGAAAAGTAAATTCAACAGATGGGATGTATATTTCATGAAGATTGAAATGTTTAGCCATTTAATCTATTTTAAGTGGTTACCAGTTAACAGGTCCTTACTCTGTACAGCTGAGATTGCCAAGCTCTGACTCTCGGCAGGAAACACGAACTAGCCCTTAGGTAGAGGATCTTATAACGAGTTCTTTCTCTGGTGGAGATGAAGTGGGCCTTGCTTACACAATGGCTTATCTCTGCTGCAAGGATGAGCACCAATATTTCGTAGTAAGCCCTGAGGCCATCGCCCGTGTTTATCAAACAACAGGGCCAACTTTGTTTACCATAGAGAAGAATGTTTACGTGGAGGGGTTGGGCCTGCTCGCTGGAGGCTGTCAGTCTGACGTGTAATAGCGACTTCTTCCCTCCCGTACACGTTTCTAACAGCATCAATGTGAATAAAATACGTTTAGTGGAACAACATCTCACCTGAGGCTTCGGTGTAAAATTATGTAATTCAAATGAGTCGTTTTCATGTCATTATCTTTGTAAGGAAAAAGACAATTCATTGGTGATCACATGTTCATTTAATAATTTTCGAGTATGTAACCAGGCCATATGTTTCATTTTAGTGAAACCATATAAAAACTGAAATAATAAATCTATTAATCAATCACCACTGATCTTTTAGGGCTGCCACCCAGATTGCAGGTTCCCAAATAGTTCTTCATTCGTTTCATGATTTTAAAGTAACTGATGCGCGGTGTTCAACCAATATCAAATGAGTATAAATGTGAAGTTTCACTCGTTTTCACTGCTTAAAGAGAGGTTGTGAGTTTTACAAATAGGTCAACTCCTCTCAGGTTTAATTACTGTGTTGATAGCGAGAAAGTTCCTTATGCGGATTGCTGTAATTACTTAGGTGTAATCTGATAACAGGAATTATAAATAAAGGGATCTCTGCAGATGGTTGCGATTTATTTAGGGGTTTTAGTAAGGAAGTAAAGGATAGGGCATATAAGTCTCTGGTAAGACCATAACTAGAATATGGTTCCAGTGTATCGGACCCTCACCAGGATTACGTGATTCGAAAACTGGAAAGAAATCCAATGAAAAGCAGCTCGATTAATTCTAGATTTTAAAGTAACTGATACGTGGTGTTCAACCAGTATCAAATGAGTAGAAACCTGAAGTTTCACTTGTATTCACTGCTGTAGAGACAGGTTGTGAGTTTCACTAATGCGTAAGTTCTCTCAGGTTTAATTACTGTGTTGATGGGGTAAACGTTCCTTATGAGGATGGCTGTAAGTACTTAGGTCTTATTATAAGGAAAGATCTTAATTGGGGTCATCTCATAAATGGAATTGTAAATGAAGGGATCTCTGCAGAAGGTTATGAGTGTATTTAGGGGTTGTATTAAGGAAGTAAAGTATAGAACATATAAGTCTCTGATAAAACCCCAACTAGAATATGGTTCCAGTGTATCGGACCCACACCAGGATTACTTGATTCAAACACTGGAAACAAATCCAAAGAAAAGCAGGGCCATTAGTTCTGGGTGATTTCCGGCCAAGGAGTAGCGTTACTATAAGGTTGCAAAGTTTGGGTTGGGTGAAAGGGGACGAGCTGCTCGAGTAAGAGATATGTTCCGAGCTGTTAGTGGAGAGATGGCGTACAATGACATTACTAGACGAATAAGTTTGAGTCGTACTTTTTAAAGTAGAAAATATCACAATATGAACATAAAGTTGGAATTCTAGAGGACAAATTTGGCAAATGTTCGTTTATAGCAAGAGGACATAAAGGATGGAATATTTACGAAGGGAGATATTCAATAAATTTCCAAATTCGTTGCAATTATTTAAGAAAAGACTCGGTGAAAAACAGATAGAAAATCAGCGAACGGCCGTTGTCCTAAATTCCGATCAGTGGTGATTGATAGATTCTTAAATGATGACAAGGAAATTTGATTTCTAATTTCTTATTATATACGAGTTTAACTTTTAGATCAATTATTATTATTAATCCCAATGAGGCGTATCAGCACACTATTTTAATCAATAACCGGTTTTCGGTCTCCAAAGCCCATCATATGTGTTAAAATTATTATTAATAATAATAATGTTATTTGCTTTATGTCCCACTAACTACTCTTTTACGGTTTTCGGAGACGCCGAGGTGCCGGAATTTAGTCCCGCAGGAGTTCTTTTACTTGCTAGTAAATCTACCGACACGAGGCTGTCGTATTTGAGCACCTTCAAATACTACCGGACTGAGCCAGGATCGAACCTGCCAAGTTGGGGTCAGAAGGCCAGCGCCTTAACTGTCTGAGCCACTTATTTACAACGTTTAAGTCCACATGAGTGTGTCGTCAAAATGAATTAACATAAGTTTAATCAAACCCTTATTGATTTGTATTACATTGTAAAACATATTTTAAAATAATTTATTTTATAATCATATTCACCTCACCGAGCGTGTTCACGCGCTACGGCCATGAGTCCAAGCTCTGCATTCAGATGACGAGTAGGTTCGAGCCTCACCGTCGGCCATTCTGAGAATGGTTTCGTGCGGTTTCTCATTGACACTTCCAGGCAATTGCTGGGACAGCATCACCTCATTACCCAGTTTCATTCACCATCCTTGAGTGACGTGCAGGGATGCGATATCTTGGCGTATCGTCAATAAATATTTCAGTGGTTTGATATCAGTGATTTGGATTCTAAGGACCTCACAATTCACAGCATACAGCTCAATTTATCAAACCGGAAATTGAAAATCAAGTGAACAGTAAACTTGAAACACTGCCTTCGAGAAAGAAAACTGGCAACACCGCTTCTTCGGCTACCCATCCCACTAATTTCTAGGTAGACATTTGACGTGCCAATTGTTAACATACCGTACATTTAATAGCATACAAGAGGCAAATCTCATTTTAATCACGAAACCTGTTTTGATTGCATCTTAAGTGCCGATTGGTATTCCAATACTACCCATGAGAATATGAGTACGGAATTATCAATCTATAAAGTGATGCTTAGAACAAAAGGGTGATGCGAAAAGTTTGATAAAAACAGTGATGAACGTCTGTTGGTCGTGAGAGCTGTCTGTGGTAGTACATTACCTTTCAGATATGCTAGCGTTGTCATTAGTACTGCTATGACTGAATGGTAACATTAATTTATGTTATCGCATGTTTAATATAGAATACTGAAACAGTTTTCACAGAGACACATTACTCCATTCGTAGAATTAACAGATACTGATAACAGTTTTATATCTATGAAAGAATGTCACAATTTGCATAAATTTATAGATATAAGGGCGAGAGATGAATACCAGCCATCTTCTCCTAACTTGAATGACGTCTCCAGTGGTGAAGTAACCCATGTGAATGATGCACCAGCATCTGCTCTGGAGTACTGCGCAAAAATGTTTTGGGTTAAATATATTGGTTCCGGAGTTATTGTGTGTTCATCACTGGACTGCACCAAATACAGTTTTATAAATTTCACTAAGTCGTGTGGCAAATTATTGGCAGTGCAAAGAGTGTTGCGACCATGGATGTATTGTTGCATACGTGTAATCAATTTTTAAAATTTTCGCTCGTGAAACAATGCTGCGAAAGTTTCTTTGCATAGATTAGCCTAAAACCGGAAAAACAGAAGTCTGTGAAATAACACTGAAGAAAATTCCCGAGAGTGCTTTTGCTACTTGTTTAACGTCACACTAGCATATCGAAAGTTTTCAGGGACCCAAGTATGGGAAATGGCTAGGACTGAGAAGACAAGACAAGACAATGTGACGTACCCATTTGGCCCACAGATGTATGACAAAATTATAACGTGGCGGGTCACTTTAATATTAAAATAAATAAATGATATGTCATTGTTACTCCATAAACAGTATCCCAAGGGCGCCAGTCTTCAAGCTTATGGCTTGAAAACAAAAGTAGATAATTAATAATAATAATAATAATAATAATAATACGTAATGAGACTCAAAAAAACTCCCAGGGGTGAGGTGAACGGAACACAAATCATTAAGTACATTAACTTGGAATTTAAGGATCATTAATAATCATTTCATAAAATACAAATTAAAACAGCTATTTATTAAGATGAAAAACGTGACGTAACGGCGTTTTAACGACATCTGAACTTACGGAAACAAAAGAAAAATTGAATGAAATTAATTTTAAAAATGAACTGTTGCGCGAAGACTTGCAGTAACTTATGCCATAAGCTCACCATATGTAGACTTTGTTGTCTTGAAGCTGATGATATGTGGATCTCGTACCGGCTGCCTTCTCTGTTGTTGGATTCCAGTCCTACTTCTACATTTCCTGTCCTTAACACTTCCTACTGTACTCCTTACATAAAGTCGTAATGAGTCCTAATTTTAAATGCAAAACCACCATGGGTTATGTTCATGGAGAGAATATACTCGTATTCTTCCGTATTACGGAACAGTAGCGTAGCTAAATTCATAATAAAAGCTCTCCTCCCCTATACTAGTCAGAACCGGTCTCCCGTTGACTACCTCTCGTCATTGAGATAACAATTCCCCATGAGAGTAACTTTTCAGTAGTATATACTCAGATGTGAAGTGAACTATGTTAAAATCTTCTCCGGTGTGCAGACGTAGAATCGTAGTAAGAGTATCTTCCAAGCGTGAGAATCAGAATCAGAATGTCCGAATACAAGTGACAATCTGCTAATGAGTAAGAATAAGAGTATGAATGTGAAAACGACTGCTAATGCTAATAAGAAGAATCTGAATGTCTTCTCCAGCTCTTGTCGGTGGTATATATCGCTTCAAAAGTCTCCTTCCATCAGCCATATCACATGGTCCAGTAAGATTCGAGGTCTCATCCCTTCTCCGATGTATTGCTGTGAATCCATCACGTTGCTTCATTACGTTCGTTCACATAGACTGAACTTTCCCGCTGAAATAAAGCGTCCCGAAGTGGAGTTTGAAAAGTGGGTGTTAATAATGTATCAACTGTCTCTTCATGAGGTAGAGAGGGTAAGGTCTCTCGTAACCTAGATGACGTACTTTTCCTGGAATTGGGCTGAAATTAGCCTGCTGACTCTGGTCACCTCACAACGGCTATTGGAAAATTTACTGCAAGTTATAAATATGCATGATGTTGAAATACTTTACCCAATAATTTGTTCGTTCAGAATACGTTATAGCCGCTATACAAAGAAATGAAATGATGATTGAAATGGATGATAAAAACCCTATATATATATACATATTAATTTAAACATGACCTATCAGTGATTAAATATACACATGTTATCAATTAATTACATAGTTCAATAATTAAAAATATGCAGTGATGTCCCAAACATCACAATCGCCCCTCTGAGCCTGAAACAAGTAGTACTTCGTTGAGGGCTCACACTCACACTTTGCCGCTTACGTTTCACTTGTTTTCGAAACCACTGTACATTCATTCATTAAAGTATACAGCATAACACTATTTTACAAAATTACAACTTGATGATTCCACCTACAACTTAATAACAAATAATATATAACACTTCAAAATTTCCATTAAAACACAATATTACAACTTAGCGAGTTTCTGATGTCTCACTTTGTCAAATGTTCGTCATCTCTTGCTGATTTTATGAATCCAGTGTATGCAATACTTGACAATTCAATTTAGACCTGTACAAAATTTACACAAACAAAATGCATCGTATTACTCTTTCAAGTGTTTATACGTTCTTGCTGTATGACTATCACTTCACACACGCTAACACATTCACGTGGTTTTAGCCTAGGGTAAAATTATTGCAAGTCTTTATGCTGACTTCTTATAGTCTACGGGGAATTTACAAATTTTAAACTGCAATATTAATGATCCTCGTTATATAAAATCAAATACTAGATTACCCATACATGGCGTTACGTAAAGAGAACAGACGTAACCTTGGTAATGAACTCGTGTCAATCGTATACACACACATCGTGTAGGAAGCAAAACAAAACTTGGGAAACTCCACCTACCAGAGAGCAGTCACTCCACGCTGCGACAGGTGTATATTATATAAGAGATAAGCGTGGCCTGGCTCACTGACCTATATTCCAGCACTATGGAAAATCCACCGGACTCGTAATATATTTACGTAAACTCCGAATGTTGAATGAACCCAATAAAATGCAATCACCGTCAGATAATTTATAAGCACACGGTCCTAGTTTCTTACGTATACGATAAGGTCCTTGATATAAAAGGAAAAACTTTTTTGTGCCTTTATCTTCGCTGTTAGATAACATGGGAACTCTCAAAAGAAAAAGGTCACCTACCTCAAATTCATCCAGTACCTTCCGTTTTTGCTGCTTCTTTCGAAGGTTTCCAGTTTTTACTAGGTTTTTTCTGGCCAATCTAACATAAAATTCAGCAATACGCTGCGGCACCTCGGTAATACCCAATACTCTCACCAATTCATTTTGTGACTTAGTACCGAAATAAACTTGCAAAGGTGTCAATCTAGTGCTTGCGTGCTGTACGGCATTGATCCATGTCTCAATAAGGGATAATTTCGCTACCCAAGCCCAATGCCTCTCGTGAACTAGTGACCTAAACATACGCGCTAGTTCCTTCATCACCCGTTCACACATAAGATCTTCCTTAACATCTAGGTCATATGGAAATAGTTTCATAACACAATTCCTAACTACTTCCTGGTAAGGCTGGAATTCTGACCCATCATTACAGCCTGCATTTAGTTTAAAGGTTGCGATCGTGTACCTGCACTTGGGTCGTTAGTACCTTGTCCCCTGACTTGTTGGGTATTTCCCGTTCTATTTTCAGGTGCGCCACCCCTACCGTTATGCCTTGGCTGAAACTGATTACGATTCTCGTGGTTTGGCTGTCTCCTGTTGTCCCTTGGTTCACTATGAGGAACAAAATTATGTGAGTTTCCTGTTCTATGCCCAATGTTTCCTAGTGCATCAAAACTCCCTAATAACTGCTACATTTCCTGAATAGTTTTAATACTTTGAATACACGCTGCTTCGCGTACCCTGTCTGGAAAATGTCGTAACAGTAATCTGACTACATCTGAATCAGCCGTGATTCCGTCTAAATTCTGGCAAATCATAACATGTGACAAAAAATACTCAGTCATAGAGACACATTCATTATGTTTGAATTTCCCGAATACTACCCTTTCTCTTTCACGGCTTTGAAGGGTTTCGTTCTAGTATTTGTCTGTGAACTTCGTCTTAAATTCCTTCAGACTTTTCATGTTACTTTTATAGACTGAAAACCAGGAACGCGTCTCTCCCAGAAAAGCATGATCAATAATGTCGATCACCTCTTCCCAGTCCATAAACCCTTCCTCAATCCGTTTCCCAAACCGTTTTTCTACTATTTTCAGAAATTCTTGTGGGTTAGTTTGTTTCCCATTGAACTTCGGTAATTCGATTTCCTTACTGTAAATCCCTCCATGACTTTGCCTCTCAGTGTTACCTTGCCTTCCTCTTACTTCTCGTCGTAGGCGTGCTTCTGCCATCGCTATGCGGTTCTCTACCTCTTCATCTCTTCTTTCAATTTCAATCACTACAGTGTCCTGCTTTTCTTTCAACGTCTTAATTTCCACTGTATTGCCTTCTACCATCGCAAACTTTTCTCTTTGATCCCTAGTGTTGTCTTCTATTATACACTTAACCGTATCGATATTGTTTTGTACCTGATCTTTAAATTCTTTTATTTATTCCTTTTGGATCTCAACTTTATTATTAATACTTGTCACCTGTGTCTCTAATTCCTTTCTAGTGTTGTTGCTTTCTTTTTCCATTAATCCCAACAACTCACTCCTCTGCTCTACAAATTTCTTTTCTACCTCTTGTTTGTTTTGCTTAGTTGTTTCTTTCTGTTCCTTTATCTGCTTGTTAAATCTTTCATTTTGCTTAAATAATTCTTGTAACTGTTTGCTATGTTCGTCCATTTTTTCATTAGCTTCGACACTGTGTTCATTCAATGCCTTACTTAATTCTCGTTTAGTTTGTTCTACTTCATTTTTAATTTCTGATTTAGTTTGTTCTACTTCATTTTTAATTTCTGATTTAGTTTGTTCTACTTCATTTTTAATTTCTGATTTAGTTTGTTCTACATCTGTTTTAATTTGTTCCAATTCATTTTTTATTTCAGATTTACTATCCTCTATCTTACTCAACATTAACTGCATCATTTCAAGTAACTGAGTATTATTACTCTCAATGTTAGGACTAACCTCCGCCTCGCCCCCCATCGTACTATCGTCTGAATCTAACGTAACTTCGTCATTCCTACTCTTATTCCCTTCGCTATCTTCGCTCCTAATATCAGTTTCTTCCTCTACACATTTATATAACTCTTCCCTAGAATTACTTAAAGTACTACCCTTCAGCACGTGTCCACTACGCAGCGTCATGTCTTTCTCCTCTTGCTCAGCATTGTTACCCCCAAAATCAAACACACAAGAAAAATATACTGTGGATACACAACAGTTACCTCCAAACTACTGATTTTATCCTTCTATACCAGTACTTAATGATTTACGAGCCCCTCAGTTGTGGCGACAATATGTGACGTACCCATTTGGCCCACAGATGTATGATAAAATTATAACGTGGCGGGTCACTTTAATATTAAAATAAATAAATGATATGTCATTGTTTTTCCATAAACAGTATCCCCAGGGCGCCAGTCTTCAAGCTTATGGCTTGAAAACAAAAGTAGATAATTAATAATAATAATAATACGTAATGAGACTCAAAAAAACTCCCAGGGGTGAGGTGAACGGAACACAAATCATTAAGTACATTAACTTGGAATTTAAGGATCATTAATAATCATTTCATAAAATACAAATTAAAACAGATATTTATTAAGATGAAAAACGTGACGTAACGGCGTTTTAACGACATCTGAACTTACGGAAACAAAAGAAAAATTGAATGAAATTAATTTTAAAAATGAACTGTTGCGCGAAGACTTGCAGTAACTTATGCCATAAGCTCACCATATGTAGACTCTGTTGTCTTGAAGCTGATGATATGTGGATCTCGTACCGGCTGCCTTCTCTGTTGTTGGATTCCAGTCCTACTTCTACATTTCCTGTCCTTAACACTTCCTACTGTACTCCTTACATAAAGTCGTAATGAGTCCTAATTTTAAATGCAAAACCACCATGGGTTATATTCACGGAGAGAATACACTCGTATTCTTCCGTATTATGGAACAGTAGCGTAGCTAAATTCATAATAAAAGCTCTCCTCCCTTATACTAGTCAGAACCGGTCTCCCGTTGACTACCTCTCGTCATTGAGATAACAATTCCCCATGAGAGTAACTTTTCAGTAGTATATACTCAGATGTGAAGTGAACTATGTTAAAATCTTCTCCGGTGTGCAGACGTAGAATCGTAGTAAGAGTATCTTCCAAGCGTGAGAATCAGAATCAGAATGTCCGAATACAAGTGACAATCTGCTAATGAGTAAGAATAAGAGTATGAATGTGAAAACGACTGCTAATGCTAATAAGAAGAATCTGAATGTCTTCTCCAGCTCTTGTCGGTGGTATATATCGGTTCAAAAGTCTCCTTCCAACAGCCATATCACATGGTCCAGTAAAATTCGAGGTCTCATCCCTTCTCCGATGTATTGCTGTGAATCCATCACGTTGCTTCATTGCGTTCATTCACATAGACTGAACTTTCCCGCTGAAATAAAGCGTCCCGAAGTGGAGTTTGAAAAGTTGGTGTTAATAATGTATCAACTGTCTCTTCATGAGGTAGAGAGGGTAAGGTCTCTCGTAACCTAGATGACGTACTTTTCCTGGAATTGGGCTGAAATTAGCCTGCTGACTCTGGTCACCTCACAACGGCTATTGAAAAATTTACTGCAAGTTATAAATATGCATGATGTTGAAATACTTCACCCAATAATTTGTTCGTTCAGAATACGTTATAGCCGCGATACAAAGAAATGAAATGATGATTGAAATGGATGATAAAAACCCTATATATATATATATATACATATTATTTTAAACATGACCTATCAGTGATTAAATATACACATCTTATCAATTAATTACATAGTTCAATAATTAAAAATATGCAGTGATGTCCCAAACATCACAACAAGACAATACAAGACAAGACAAGACAAGACAAGACAAGATAAGATAAGATAAGATAAGATAAAATAAGATAAGATAAGATAAGATAAGATAAGATGAGATAAGATACAACAATTTGATTTACGTCGCACCGACACACATAGGTCCTAAGGCGACGAGGGAATAGGAAAGGGGTAGGAGTTGGAAGGAAGCGGCCACGGCCTTAATTGATGTTCAGCCCCAGCATTTAGCTGTTGTGCAAATGGGAAACCACGAAAAACCATCTTCAGGGTTGCCGACCGAGTTGCTCAAACACACTATCTCCCGCATGCAAGCTCACAGCTGCACGCCCGTCTCCCATAGTCTCGGAAACCACAGATGCGGGACAGGCTATTGTTTATTGTAATCTTTTATTAATTTTGATACACGCAGTATACAAAAGTTGCTATCCTATAGTATAATTATAAAACACAAGGAAAGCACAAATAAGGAAGTACACCACGTCCGACTACTCAAATGAACATTAATATTATATAAACAGTCCACCTCTGTGGTGTAGCAGTTAGTGTGATTACCTGCTACCTCCGGAGGCCCGGGTTCCATTCCCGGGTCTGCCACGAAATTTGAACCGTGGTACGGGGGCTGGAACGGGGTCCACTCAGCCTCTGGGGGTCAACTGCATAGAGAGGATGGATTCCCACCTCAGCCTTTCTCGAAGTGGTTTTCCGTGTTTTTCCACTTCTCCTCCAGGCAAATGCCGGGATGGTTCATAACTTAAGGCCACGGCTGCTCCCTTCCCTCCTCCTTGCCTAACCCTTCCGATCCCATCATCCCCCCACAAGTCCCCTGTTCAGGATAGCAGGTGCGGACGCCTGGGGGCGGTACTGGTCCTCCTTCCCAGTTGTATCCCGCGACCCGTAGTCTTGAGCTCCAGGACACTGGTCTTGAGGAGGTAGAGGTTGAATCCCTCTTTTAGTCCGAGGGAGAAACCAACCCTGGAGAGTAAATGAATTGAGAAAACAAGGAAAGTAATATATTATCAGAACATGCAATTTAAATAGAATATGGCGATTCAATATTTATATGTTATAAGCGTAATTTGCGCACCTATTCCTCTAGACTTCAACATAGTTGGATCGGGAAGATACCAGCCGTCGCGTTAATGAAGGCACAGCCCCAACAATTTCTGTTGTAAAAATGGGTAACATCTGGAAACGATCTTTACCGCCGCTGACGGTGAGATTCGAATTCACCATCTCTAGAATGCAACCTCGCAGTTACGCAAGCTTAACCGCACTGCTAACTCACTCGGTAATAAAACATTGCGTGTAATTACATTCGAAGCACGACTTCTGCGTCTGGATGTTTTGGTATACACATAGGACCAGACGTGCTGTGATAGCACTTAACGGCCAAGAGAGGAAATCAATGACAAAGTCGTTACGTCTTGTACGCCTCATTTTGTCAATATATTGGATTTTGCTATTTTCTTTTCCCTACAACTGCGGAAAATTGTTTGGCGCTATTTGAAGGCCCAACCATCCTTCGTAAAGACTTAAGCAACATAAGTTAATTTGAAATTTCGTTAGAACTGAAAGCAATTTACGTAATTCAATTATTTGATTCACCATGGCACACGCTGTAGTTCTTTTGTGACGACGAAGAAAACTGCTACGTTCAAAACGATGTGTTCTTTCAAAAGTATTATTACATTGCCATATATCGCACCACACACATTTAATTCAACAGGCAGAAGCTAACAAGCTTATGTGCTTGAGTACAAAGGTGTACTTTGAGGCTGTTAAGGACGACAAAAGGAACGTGATGTCGCAAGTGAAATATTAAGTGAACTTCAGAGCTGACTTACCTTCTTTGAGGGAACATCATTCACCACCTGTTTCTTCACCGCTGTGGGAAAAGAAAACTTTTTCAAAGAAACGATGAAGAGATTCCTTTATTCGGGGAAAGAACCTAGACTACAATCTTGTTAACAAACTCACTTTCAAAGTAAAAATACTTTTCAGTGGAGCACCTACAAGTGTTCTGGAGGAGAACTCTTGTTCGTCTTCCCTCCTTGTTTATCTCACCTCCTCATTTTAAGTCTAGTGGATTGCACGTGTGAGGAGTGGCATGATATCTCAAAGCAGGGTCGTAAAGCGAGAGGAGGAGGAGGCGGCTGCGTGGTATTTTACGTAGATAATGGCATATGATAACACACAGTACAGAGTGATATCGTGTATCCCTAGCTCCCACATTAAAACAAGCCTACATGCAACGGAATGGTCAAGGTTCAGATGCTCTGGGTGTCTCAGCAATATCTGATTATTTACTATGGATTTGGGACTGTGTACTCATGTTCGTATTAATATACAGAATACCTCTCGATTAACAAAGAAACCACCACAATACCATCTACCAGAAAAACTCATCCCTCCAAGTCAGATAAGGCATTGAGACACAACTAAGTTTAATTTGTAGGAAAGTCAGAAAATGTTAAGGAAGAAGAAAGTAAGATTTCAAAATCCATTCCTTCTCAGTTGCAGTGTGTACCTGCTTTCAGGTCTTAATATCGATTTTTAGCTTAATGAGAAACTTGGGAATAAAAACGGCACCAACTAGAAAAAGATAACTACCTATAATTTTGGTTCAAAAATGGATTTTATCGCCGATTTACAGCAATGATATAAAACCAAAATAAACCAAACTCCATGGCACTACAGCCCTTGAAGGGCCTTGGCCTACCAAGCGACCGCTGCTCAGCCCGAAGGCCTGCAGGTTGCGAGGTGTCGTGTAGTCAGCACGACGAATCCTTTCGGCCGTTATTCTTGGCTTCCTGGACCGGGGCCGCTATCTCACTGTCAGATAGCTCCTCAGTTCTAATCACGTAGGCTGAGTGGACCTCGAACCAGCCCTCAGGTCCTGATAAAAATCCCTGACCTGGCCGGGAATCGAACCCGGCGCCTCCGTGTAAGAAGCAGGCACGCTACCACTACACCACGGGACCGGCACAGCAATGATATAATGACGTGAAATTACCTATCCCATTAAAGGCAGCTACGTCCTTCCTAGTGCTGCTGATCGTTGGTAGAAAACATGATATCATGTGGCCAAGAAAACGAAAGAAATGATGGAAAGAGGCGTACACTCCCTTGTGAAAGCCATACTGTGTGCTAGTGAGCGTTGCACTGCTTGAAAATTTCTTCTAGGCCTTAAGCCAGGAAAACGAAATGGCGTGTGGCTTTTAGTGCAGGGAGTGTCCAAAGACATGTTCGGCTCGGCAGGTGCAGGTCTTTTGATTTGACTCCCGTAGGCGACCTGCGCGTCGTGATGAGGATGAAATGATGATGAAGACGACACATACACCCAGTCCCCGTGCCAGCCAAATTAACCAGTCATGGTTAAAATTCCCAACCCTGCCGGGAATCGAACCCAGGATCCCTGTGACCAAAGACCAGTATGCTAACCATTTAGCCATGGAGCCGAACCTTAAGCTAGGAATGTTAGCTGACATGATCGGAGGATTTTTGACGTGCCGGAAACCAGATTAACTAAACTGTAATGTGCCCCCATCATTCCTATAATTAAACTGGTCGCAAGTCCATGTTCGTCGAAACAATCATACTTTGTCTTTCCTCCCCTGAGTTCTTACTACATTGCCCCCATCCTAACTTTCTTCGCGTTTTCATTACCGTTCGAATGTTCTTAACAGAGATGATCAAACATCAAACCTGCTAGTATTTCCTCGCTGACGAACTACCGTTTAATAGACGACTTCAGGGAAATACCAAACGCAGTGTCATTTAAAAGAGCGTTAAGAGATACAGCAGGATTCGAATGAACTGCTAGTCATTCATTGATCGTGTTATTACATTATTATTATTATTATTATTATTATTATTTTTATTATTATTATTATTATTATTATTATTATTATTATTATTATTATTATTATTATTATTATTATTATACACTTCGCTGGGGCCATCAAGGACAACGTTAAGTCTTGTTGCAATTGACACTGAACTTGGCCTTCTTTTCCCTCATTCTTTGTGAGTGGGCCTGCTTACGCTCCTCTGTCCAAGGGGCACCGTGTCCTCTCTCCGGTTGCTCGTCTCGGTTTGGTCCGTTCGTAAATATTTTATTGCGGAAGCGATCTCTATTAAGGGCGTTTTCATCTGAGATCTTTAGCATTTGCCGGTCTTCTTTGGTATTTCTAAACCAGGGAATTGTGGTTTTGGGGTTTAAATCAAGAAAGTGAAAGATCTCTTAATTAACTTTCTTCCGTCCATACTTTTCAGATGGCAGTAAAATCGTGCCCGTCTTTTTCGGGATTGTGTCAGTAATTTTCTTTATTTTGCTGTAGACTTCTTCGTTGGATCACTTTTGATGGATTCCATTTCTGTACTTTTAACCCAAGATTCCTCTCACAATTTTGCGCTCTTTTTTCTCCAGTTCTTCAAGGAGTCCTTTGTTGGCATTTGGAGACAGGGTTTCGGCTGCATATAGAACTACTGGCTTCAGAACTGTTTCATAGTGACGTATCTTGGTGTTTTGGGAAAGGCATTTCTTGTTGTAGATTGTGCGGGGTGTTTGGTAGGCTATTTCCAGTTTGCGTATTCGCTCCTGAAGTGCTTCTTTGTCCAATTCATTTTTCATGATGATCTCACCCAGGTATTTGAATTTGTCTACTTGGGTGATGTCCCCGTATTTTGTATGGAGTTTTGGTGGGGCCTCTTGGATGTTAGTCATTACTTCTGTTTTCTCAAACGACCAGGCAATTTCCTTTAAAATTTCTATGTCGTTTGAGAGAACATCAGTATCATCGGCAAATGCTAAGCAGTCTGTTGTGATCCCCTCGGATTTGGTTCCTATTCTTAATGGACTGTAGTTGGTTTCCTGTAATCTCACCCGCCAGATTCTGATGATCTTTTCAAGAACGCAGTTGAATAGTATCGTGGATAGCCCATCACCTTGTCAGACTCCTGTTTTGATGTCAAAGGAATGCGATAGGCATCAGTGGAACTTTACCTCGGATTTTGTATCGGTCAGGATGGTTGTAATTAATCCCAACAGTTTCAAATCAACTGGAAATTCATTTTCGAAGTTTAGCAGGACTTCTCAGTCAATGAAGTCGTACGCTTTCTGGAAGTCTACAAAGACAGACA
Organism: Anabrus simplex; assembly: GCF_040414725.1. Classification (NCBI taxonomy): domain Eukaryota; kingdom Metazoa; phylum Arthropoda; class Insecta; order Orthoptera; family Tettigoniidae; genus Anabrus; species Anabrus simplex. Next base: position 317,792,114 of record NC_090271.1, read on the forward strand.
CATGCTGCTTGGACCTTAGTGTACAATATCTGATGATCGTTTTGAGATTTGGATCTGTTCGGCTGGCGACCTTTTCTGAACGCTCCTTGGTACTCACCTATTTGATGTTCGACTTGCGCTTCCAAACGCTCCAGGATGGTAAGTAATAGAATTTTGTAAGTCACGGGTCGCAAAGATATTCCTCTGTAGCTGTTGATGTTCTTCATGCAGGATGGATCAAAGCTATTTTCCAATCTTTGGGTAGGATCCCCTTGCTCCAAATTTCTTCTATTTGCTTTTGAAAGATATCAAGTGCTTCCTCTGGGGCATATTTCCATAGTTTTGCTACTTTTGAGTCTTCCGCCGGCGATTTGATATTTTTGAGACTGGCAATATGGCGCTTGATTTCATCTCTGTCGGGTGGTCTGGAATCTGGGTTCCTGAGTAAGGGTACCTTGGTCTCAATGGCGCTTTGTGGTTTAGAGCAATTAAGTAAATTCTTGAAGTAGTTTGCTAGAATGCTGCAATTTTCATCATTTGACGTCGTCAATGTGCCGTCCTGTCGCTCAAAACATGGAGATGGTGGTTCATAGCCAGTGAGTTTGCATTTGAAATCTCTGTAGTACTCTCTGCTTTCATTCTTCCTAAAGTTTTCTTCTATCTTTTCAATGAGAGATTTTTCGTATTTACGTTTCTCAGTTCTGAACACTCTAGCTGCATGGGTACGTTGGGTTTTGTAGGTTTCCCAATCATTTTCTTATTTCGTAGAGTAGTACGTTTCCACGCATTGAGACTTTCTATGAGAGTTGATCCGCAGGTACCATTCCACCAAGCATGCTTTTTGTTTCTCTTGATTTCTCCAACGTCTTTGGCGGCCTCAACAAGGAGATTTTTAGTGTTGTTAAAGTCACAGTCATTTGCTCTAGCGTTCTCCTGGAACTCCTCGACCCTTTGCCGATGTTTATCGTTGTCGAAGGGTGTGATCTGTTTGGTTGAGTTCTTTGTGTTTGGAGGAATTTGTTTGAATTTGGTCAGATACATATAATGATCTGAGCCCCCATTGATGCCTTTCTTTACTTTGACATTCATAATCTTAGGGCTGTTTCTCCTGGAGATTGCAACACGATCTATTTGGAGGAACTCTCCTAGAGTTTGGACGGGAGAATGCCAAGTCATTTTCTTTCTGGGTAGATGGCGAATATTGTTATTATTATCATTAACTGTGCTTTTGAAAATGTTGTGTGGGAGAGGAGAAAATCAGGTGCAATATCAAATGTTAAGGGTATTAACATAGTGTTTGCAGATGATATGGCACCAAATGTCGAAGACATCTCTGTTGCACAGAAACGGATCCCTATACTGGAAGACCAAGCAGAAAAAGTGGGATGTAAAATCTCATATGACAAAATTAAATTTATCACAAATATCAAAACTGTTCCACCTGAACTTAACATTGATACATATATCAATGGATCACTTAAATGGAAATGAAAATAAATCATTAGCTTCAAGAATTGAGAAAATGGAAATTGCTTTTCAACACACAAATTATGTTTACAACAAAAAATGCTTGTCCTAGAATTGTAAATTTCGCCATTACTGAAGAGTTATGAAACCTGAAGCTCTTTATGCTTCAGAAGCGCTTAATTTATGCCATAAATATTTAAAGCAACAATAAATTAGAGATTAAAGGAAGGAATATCATCAGAAAAACTTAGGGCAAAAGAATGGAAAACATTAAGCCCAAAGCGAACTCGAAAATATATTTGAAAATATATAAACTTACTGATACAATGGGGCTGCGACGAATTGAATTTTTAAGCCATTTAGAGAGAATGAATAACAACAGAATTACTTACCGAATACATATATTTTTTCAAATCAAACATATCGGATCAAATCTGCAGGATAGGAACATAATCAGGAAAACTGTTCACACAAAGGGATTTGAGAAAGGCGAAAAGAAACATATACGGCGTACTTGGTCAGAGGAAGGGAAATTACAACAATCGAGTACAATGAAGAACTATTGAGCAAGGAGGAAGTCTCAACGTACGTTGATTCCGCGTGGCCCTAAGTGAATAATTGGCGCATAATAATGATAATCATAGTAATTTATTATTATTAATTTTTCAATCGGGTAAATATGTATGTCTCACCGAGGTGGAATTTCACGTCAATTGTAACATATGTAATTGCGTTGGTGTAACATTGCTTTATTTGATACGAATTATGATTCTAATGTACCGTAATTGGTTTAGTGCATTGTATAACCTTGTGGGAGTATAGGGACTCATTACGTTGACAAATTCAGACGCTAAACATTGAGATCAATGTAATTTCAGATTAAACCTCATGCTGCCAAATTGCGAACTACAAATCAAATACGAAACTCTAGGAAGGCATACTTCAGTTTTGCAAACAATGAAGCGTACTACACAATTCAATATAAACCACAGACTTCTATGGCAGGTGGTCCACCAGCTCCATACTTTCTACTTCTAAGTGTCCTGAGTCCACTAGTGACGAACGGGATGTCTAATACTTATTTTCACAGGAGTATTGCTGCCTGCAGGAATGTTATGCCATTCACTGCGTTCTCCTCAGCGCTACCCGTCTAATGAGCTCCCTTGCTTTAGTAAGACCCGGATTCGAACGCAGAGTAGTAAGCTGCTCTTTTGCACAGTAGCACTAGAGTTGCTGTCAACATTTCGACAACGACTGGTTCATACAGCAACGACGAGCACACATTGGTATCAGGAGTAGTTTCTACATACACGCATACACATATTTCGCCGAACAGAGTTTCAATTAAGAGGTAATGGATGGTTTAAGGCCCATACAAGAAGAAGAAGAAGAATAGAATACTCCCATCCCCAAGTTCCGGATCGCCAGGACCTGGGAAGAGAGTAATCATTTATTGCAATCCAAATTATTTGATACATGCATGGTTTGTTACAAACATTTAATCTCCTTCTTCTTCTTTGTCTCAGCCTTTTGCCTCACCACGTAGGATCAGCGTTGCTTTGGTGGATTCTTCTCTTCCATAAACGTCTATCCAATGCTTGTTCCCTCTTCCAAACTTTGTCTCTTAGATCCCCTTCTACCTTGTCTTTCCATCTCATTTTTGGTCTTCCTCCCTTCCTTGACCCTTCATTTCCCAGGTTTCCAATTTTTTTCCCACGTAGTCCTCCCCGCGTCTCTGCACATGTCTATACCATCTTTCTTGAACCTTGTTTCCTATGGGTTCCACTTTCACTGACCCTCTGATGTAATCATTCCTTACTTTATCCTTTCTTATAACTCCACTCATCGATTTTAACATTTTCATTTCTGCCACTTCCATCTTTCTCTCTTGGGCTTTTGTGATCGGACAAGTTCATCCTGCAACTGAACTTCTTATTAGACAGTACTCCACTCAATTTCTTCCAATTCATCCATCCATCGTTTATCCTGTGTTGTATTTTAGCCCCCAGATCTCCGTCACGTTTTACACATGAACCCAGATATTTAAATTTCCCGACCAGTGGTAGTTCTTCTTGCAGGTTAATACACAGATCTTGTGCTTCTTTAGTATACATATATTCTGTTTTCATTCTGTTGATCCTCACTCCTCTTTCTTCCAGAGCTTCCCTCAGCTCTTCAATCTTCTCTTGTAGCATCCCTCGGATCGGTTCTCAGAGTACAACATCGTCGGCAAATATCATGCTTCTTTACATCTTTCACCAGCACATCCATTACCAGGTCAGTGAGATACGAGCTGAGAGCAGATCTCTGATGCAGTCCTACTCTCACTGTAAATTCCTTTGTCGTACGTAAACTGCTCATAACCTGTGTCGTCACACTTTCATACATCTCTTTCACCACTCTCACGTCCATGGCTAAATGGTTAGCGTGCTGGCCTTTGACCACAGGGGTCCCGGGTTCGATTTACGGCAGGGTCGGGAATTTTAACCATAATTGGTTAATTTCGCTGGCACGGGGACTGGGTGAACGTGTCGTCTTCATCATCATTTCATCATCATCATCATCACGACGCGCAGGTTGCCTACGGGAATCAAATGAAAAGACCTGCATCTGGCGAGCCTAACTTGTCCTCTGACACTCCCGGCACTAAAAGTCATACGCCACTTCATTTTTTACCACTCTCACGTACTTTGATGGCAGGCCTTTAATTTTTTATAATTCTCCATAGCTCTTGCCTGGGCATTCTGTCATACGCTGAAAACAACACAAGGTAAATAATGGATGGATGAATTGGAAGAAATTGAGTGGAGTACTGTGTGATAAGAAGGTCAGTTGCAGGGTGAAAGGAAAGCTCCATAAAACTGTGTAAGACCTTCGATGCTTTATAATGCAGAAACTTGGCCGATCACAAAATCCCAAGAAAGGTGGAAGTGGCAGAAATGAGAAACAGTTAATATATTACTACCTTAAATATTGGAATTTCTCCAACTCACTAATTACAGTACATCCAATCTCTAACTTTCTAGACGTTGCACCATCCTGAGGGGGTTTCTTTCTTGCACCATATTGGGCGGCCTATCAATTGCTCCGGCTATTTTCCCCTCAACCATCCATCACATCTACAGATCATTAAATGGATCAATGCATTTAATAAAAATGATGCTAAGTGTCGGTAGCTATGCTCGCTTCTAATATTCATTGAATAAACAGTTACCGCATCATAAAATTTAAGCGATATCGTAATCTTCATTTTTCTTATCACATTTATTGATATGATAATCCTTAAATTGCCTCGCGACACCTCTCAGGGATAATTAAATTGCATCTGTGAACCGTATAATTTTTACGTGAGGTCAACTGGGACACCACATTTCCTTTTAAATAAATTACCATCGATACCATTCGTCCTCCAGAATCAATATCAAGTTTTCCAAGTCCAATCATTCGAAGAAAAGAAAAGAAAAAAGAAAACATTTTCTTAAAATGAATTAATTCAAAATCATTTATATCATAATGATATTAGCCTATCTCCTAAAATAATAACATCTAAATTGGTTAATCTATAATTTATTTCATGATTCTAGAATCATAAAAGAAAATCTGATAATATGTATTGACATCAATTACCTTCCTCCTCTCTATAAAAAAATTTAAATTTAAATTTTAATCTATCTTCGATCTGATTCAACTATTCCTCTTGCATTAATTATGCTCATCACAAAAATAAAGGATAAATTCTCTTAATTACATAAATCGAAAGTACATATTCTATCTAGGCCGCCTCTGTGGTGTAGTGGTTAGCGTGATTAGCTGCCACCCCCGGAGGTCCGGGTTCGATTCCCGGCTCTGCCACGAAATTTGAAAAGTGGTACGAGGGCTGGAACGGGGTCCACTCAGCCTCGGGAGGTCAACTGAGTAGAGGTGGGTTCGATTCCCACCTCAGCCATCCTCGAAGTGGTTTTCCGTGGTTTCCCACTTCTCCTCCAGGCGAATGCCGGGATGGTACCTACCTTAAGGCCACGGCCGCTTCCTTCCCCCTTCCTTGCCTATCCCTTCCAATCTTCCTATCCCTCCACAAGGCCCCTGTTCAGCATAGCAGGTGAGGCCGCCTGGGCGAAGTACTGGTCATACTCCCCAGTTGTATCCCCCGACCAAGAGTCTGAAGCTCCAGGACACTGCTCTTGAGGCGGTAGAGGTGGGATCCCTCGCTAAGTCCGAGGGAAAAACCGAACCTGGAGGGTAAACAGATGATGATGATGATGATGATGATGACATATTCTATCTGTTGAAAACGTAGTATAACATTTTTGGGTTAAAAAATAAATCTAAGTCCCTAAGCCTTAGTAAACTTCATACTAAATATGCTTAATCTGATTCCATCAGTTATTGTTTCTTTCTTTAAAAAATGATTATTTTCATCATTATCAAATTGATATTCTGTCATTAACACACGCGTTTCTTCCGATGTTATAACGTTAGCAATCGCAAGTAAGTTCCAAATATATATATCAGCTCAAAATGGCTATTTCAATTATATATCGTTCATTAAATGAGAAATATTGGTCACCTTGACCATGTCATTTGGTTAAAATATTAAAATAACATCTTAAATTTTAAATGTAGGTATCGTGTAAAGATCAATTATTATCGTAGTTCAAATAAAAATTATACCTAACATGATTTATGGTTTTACCAATATCCAATCAGATATAAAAAATTCCGTAGGAATGCATTTGGTAACCTATTTTATTTAATTGTGGTAGAGATTTAAATTATGAAATTGTTCTATGAATTAAATACATTATCGACACCAAACTTCAAATAATATTCAGTACAACGTTGATATATTCTCTATGAAGACAACAAGTTTCCCTTCTTTCATTTCTTATTTGGATATTTAATCTGAAGACAGTTTACGGTAACCCACATACGAAATCTACGATGTATTTCATTGTATTAATGTACCACTAACCCAATATATCTCGCATTACCATATTAATATCTTGCCGCATATGTCAAACATCACCATTGGCCAGTAATACGCCGTATTTACCGCCAAAATTATGCATAAGCATATCTATATCTCCATTTACCAATATTAATTACCATAATATATCATTATTTACTCCCACAAATATATCTCAGCGAATAATTATTCGTAAATCCACATCAACATGCCACTCAAATCATAACTTCCCTACGTAATCATTTATCATTTCCAACAAGGCGGCAAATCATCTTAACATATCATTAATGTACTGCAACGGTACACTTTTGGGTTAGATTTCATATGTAATACACATAAACACGTTATCCTGAAAATGAAACACATATATAAACTAAACAAGTTAATATTTACTCACATGTCATCGCGTCGTAACATCAACCAGATATTAGTTACTCAGAAATCAACTATCTTCTTTTAAAATATTAAATTTGGGATACATCTCTTTGTATACGTTGTTTCAATCCCATAATGGTTGAAATTTACACTCTAAATCTCTCCTTGTTCAATTATAAACATTCCTATATTATGACATTGATTGTAAACTCTGGAGGAAATACCTACTCCCATAATGATAAATCAACTAGGACAATCCCATTGCAAAGATAACATCGACTGAGATTTCATCACGAAGAACTACGTAAGAAACAACATATCAATGTTCACTACAATTATATGAATACTATATCTACGACACATTAATTTCAACATAATAATAAAATTCTTTGGAACTTAGCTTGCGGCTGCTGACGTTAGATGACTGGGTTAATCTTCGATATTGTCATCTTAGGACTGCGTAGATCGTCTCCAACATCCATTACGTCACCATCAGGTTGTAGTTTTGGGACCCGGGATAGTAGAAACAGCTGGGCGGTCTACGTCGGAAAGTCGGCTCCATCTCCCATTTAGCCTCTCATGTTGTAGCCGTTAGTCATATGTGAAAGAAACATTTCCAAAATGGCAATTAATATCACGTCCATATCCTTGAGAATGAGAATCTAGATTATATCTTTGTCTCAAGTTATGAAATCAGTAATTCAATGTTAATTCCTTGTGACAGATTTTAACAGGTAAATATCATCAAATTAGCTTTTAAATTTTTTTTATCCAGCTAATCAACCTATAATGCGTTAAATTTGACTTGATATCTCGTAACGGCCTTCGGTCTATACTCCGACTACTGTCCGGATATTATTCAACTTGCTCTGATTTTCCGTCACGATATTTGTTCAGATATAGGTGTAATTAAAATATTTCTTCACTATGCAGGTTCTTCAGCTCTTAATAACTGAAATATCTTCCTTCTTCTTTCTGCGAGGATTATTTTTTTCTCGTGGATAAATTTACGTAGTAGTTTTGCGTACAAGATTTTTTTTATTGTTCACCTACTTCTTCTTTTTTAACAATTTTAAAAACCTTCTATTATTTTTTTATCACGGCCGCATGGATCCTTTATAACTTTCCGTCTCACTCCGTGACCTAGGCATACTTAATTCGCCAAATGAACATCTTTGCCGTCACGTGCATGGCCTCCTTATTTTATACGTTCGTATTATATATACATTCTGAAATCACGGCCTATTTCACTTAATATATGCGTTCTTTTTAGATGTATGGCCCAATTACGTAATCTTCGCGATCTCATTACCGTGCATGGCAAACTTTTAATGTCGTATGACAACCTTTATTCCGTTATCGGTACGATGAAAACGGTACAACGTCAACATTGTTATATAGTGTAGGACAACATATATATAGCCCCCAGTCATTCCTGTTAGCGTAAGTATTTAATTGTGTCACTAGTCTGAACAACATTATCCTTAGCTTACAATGGACAATATGAACGAACGAACGAACGAACAAATGAATGAATGAATGAATGAATGAATGAATGAATGAATGAATGGTTTGAATGCTCTCCGCATACATCTACAGCAGATATGGTAGGAGCATTCCATGCAGATGAATGCATGACTGATTAATGAATTAATGCATGACTAATGGGTGACCTGTATTCATGCCGTGAATAGATGTCTCTTTCTCATTCACGGATAACCACCAACTGCGGAGGGAGCTTTAATAATGAATGAATGAATGAATTAATTAATTAATTGTTAAGGCACATACAAGCAAGTCGTTGGTAGAATGAAATGTCTATATATACAAATAAATGAGTTACTAAACTTTTTTAAAGAAACACCCTGTGTGTGGTAAAATGACTGCTAATTGTTTCACTTCCAAAATATGGCACGTACAGTAGTAGTACTCCTTTGTAATGCAGTGATTAGCCATACCATTCATAATTAGTGCATGCGGGACACTATTAAGTAGAAATAAAGGGACGGGAGGGCCAACTGGTGTATAGTTTTTTTTTTTTTTGAGAACGCCAAGAATGGAATAATTTTGACTTGGTAAAGGTACAAAGTAGGAGTCAAGACTTATACACGAGTTTTATAGCAAGTAAAATAAAAATTCAATCAGGAATTTCTTTAAAAAATGTATAGGACGAAAATCGATTCGTACATTGTTCAGAGGGATGGAAGCAGGGGAGCAGCCACGGGGGGTTACTGGGGGTTAGAATCACCCCATGGAAATTTTACGAAAGGAAAATTAACAGAAACTAACAATATACAATAAACAATAAACATTCAGAGATAATTTTAGAACGAACAGCTCTGTTGCAGCTATTTTCTAAGAAGCCTCGGAAGTTGGATTTTAGAGTGCAAACTGACCGTTCCATTCACTATAAAACTGTTGACCTTGATCGTATTTTTCTTTTTCTGTATTTTAATTTAAGATTTTGTAGTGTACTGCAATCTGAATATCATCTTAGTTCACTTGTATTAGTGCCCTTATAGAGACAAGTCTTTCATGCGCGCACCACACACTCACAAGTACCTTCTGTGTTCTATATTCATGTCGTAACTATAAACTACCACCATAGACCGATCCTGCTTACGCTACTGGATGGAAGGTTGGTAGTTAACACTGAAACTGCTCTTCAACATCAATATTTATCTTCTGAAAGTGTTGGTAAGGCATTACGAACCATCCTGTGTGCCCTATTACCCTTTCAGTGCAAGTTAGCACGTGTTATTACGGACTGTTGGAAGATACATACAGGAACTGTGACCTTTGGGAGGAGAGAATTGAGCCTGCCTCTTATGCCTGCCAAGAGGAGAGAGTCGTAAAAGAATTCGCAATTCTGAATTTGATGACTTAAACCGCACGCTCGCCCCGCTCGAGACAATTTTCCCTAGTAGGGCAGTGAGTTGGCAGGGAGCATGTTATTTGACGGAAACAGAGGAGGCTGCAATTTGGAGAGCCCGATGTTCTGGTCTTGTTATCGGTGAGCCCGGTCTCTTGGATGAACACATTGTACTCAGGTTCCATTGTAGCCCGGGCTGCGGTCGATCCTACCCACTCCCTGTCTTGCCTCGTGGTTTGCTTCTGAAACTCTAGAAGAGCATTCCATTTACTACATCCCTGACCCATTATTTGCTACCTCAAAAAGTAACACGATACACCTATGCGCTCGATATGAAAAGGATGGTGAACTTGTCTGTTGTGGGCAAATACGAGGATGGATCTGAAAGTAAAGCACAACATTTTCAACGAAATATGTAATAAAAAGACAAAGACACAACCGTACAGGCCATGAAGGCCCCTGGAGGAGTGGAAGATAAAGGCTTCCACCATTATTAACTGCGGCACGTGATGGGGTATAGTGGTTAGCTATATGCCCGACCGCCTTTGCCCTAAGGAATTAACCTGGTGCTCATTTTTGTGTAGGCTGAGTGAACCCCAGGGCCATATGCACCTCCGGAAGTGGAAATCTCGTTTCTTAAATTTTACGACTTCCTGACGGGGATTCGAACCCACGTCCTTCCGGGCGAACCGAGCACGCCTTTACCGCCTCGGCCAGGCAGCCCCTAAAATATCTAATCAGTGAGTAGAAATAAGACGTTTTACTAAAAATAATTCAGGTATTACCAATATTTCAACATACTGTTACGAATAATACAGCGTCTGTTTAATTATTGTAATTTATTTCAGGATGACGCTCCTCCCGACCGTCCACCAGCTGCATATAAGTGGTACCATACGTCACATGTGCAGTGGGAACATGGGACGTGCTGCATTTCCTAGTAGTAGGCCTAACATGAAATTCGTTCGTCCTACTGCTTATGATAGCGGTGGAAATAATTTTACGGCAAATTTCAATGGGAAAATAATATTCTTCATTTGAAGAAAGCAGAGCAGCTATTTAACTTATGTTATGTGTCAATCCCGCATTTGGGTATTTTTAGGCACAATGAAATTCACACATTATCCTGCCGGAAGTATGAAACGAATATAACGCAAGGGGGCCAAATTCCGTCCACTCACCTAATTTCGTCCCCCTAGGGATTTCCAGTTTGCACGGATGGTACCTAATGTTTAGCCACGCGTACACGCGTAGCCTCATCCCGTTGTCTTGTGAGAAATGGTTGTGTGCACCACGTTCAGTTTCCGAGTGCTAGGAGTATTCATTTTACACGCTGAGCTGAGTATGTGCAGTAAGAATCTGTTATTCCTAGTGTGAGTACTGACATGTGTATGCAATACTGGACTGCATTTCAGTCGTGTGGTGTAGTTCCCGGAGTGTAATCGCTACAGTGAGGTGGATGGCGTGAGTTACTGTAGCGGCCATTATAATAAATTAGAAACGGGCGAGCTGGCGGTGCGGTTAGGGGCGCGCGGCTGTGAGCTTGAATCCAGGATATAGTGGGTTCGAATCCCACTGTCGTCAGGCCTGAAGATGGTTTTCCTTGATTTCCCATTTTCACACCTTAATGAAGATCACGTCCGCTTCCTTCCCACACCTAGGTCTTTCCTATCCCTCGTCGCCATAGGACCTATCTATGTCGGTGCGACGTAAAGTAAGTAGCAAAAAAAAATCAGGAATTGTTCGTAATTTCATCTGCATTCATTTTTTTTTGTTATTTATGAAATTTATTATTATTATTTTCAGATCAAGAAATGCAGGGAGTGCGATCCGAAGACTACGAAAAAGGCTACTAACGCAGTGAGGAACAAGATAACGGGTTACAAACGCGCAAGTAACTTCCCACGAGGAATGTTGAGAAACTATGTTAAAAAGAATACCAAGAAAAGTTTTTTCATAAATAGCCTCCAAGTAATTTATTATAGGGAAAGTGTTTGGTAAAGTTAGAAAGGAAATTCTATTAAAACTAATTGTTCTTTTCATAAAATTGGTGGGGACGAAATTACGAACACTTTTTTGTACTTTAGTTGTTTTAGTGTTTATGCCAAATATTGACTACCTCACATTATAACAGTTTCAGTATGACTTGCCCGTAAGTGGAGAATCTGTTCAGTAATATATCGTCGCTGCCGGGACAAAGCCTCCTATGTGAAATATTTTAGCTTATAACTTTGGCCGGTAATATTCTCTCTTCTAAGGTGCAATATTGTGTGTCATATTGTCAAGGCATTCTCGCTCTTCATTATGTATGTGTTGCGTGTCAGTATTTCTCCAAAAATATTATAACATAGGTTTTGCCCCGGCAACGACGATATATACACATAAAAATTTCTAGCATTGTCCATAATATTCCTGAATTTCATAAAGTCCAAGTCTGCTAAGGGAACGAAATATGCGCCCCCAACGTCGTATACACACACACTTCTATTCAACCATGGACGCCTACACGAACTAATTGCTGTCTATTTATAAGTTTCCGTCTTTAATACACGGCGGGGATTACCTTTTCGTTGGAATTACCTTAGAGGGTTTTAATTCTATTCACAGGCTCGCCTTTACTTTCAATTCTCCAAGTACAGTCAACTCACACCGAAGGTGTGTGTGTCAATTAGGTTTGAACACAGGCTACGGGCCACACAACACCAGATGACTGTTCATTATCTCGACTCCAGTAATTGACACAGTCACGTACAGTGAACATCGAAACAGCAACAGTTGAACAGTGCTAAACAGCGAAACAGTACTGCTCACAAAGCGATTATTAACACTGTTCCAATTATACTCACGACAGCTGCTTCAGTCGCAGATTCGTAGATTCCAGGCCGATCCTCAGTCTGCAGAAGTATACACACACACAGTCTTCCGTTCCGTACGCCGTCTTCAGCCCAATTACACACAGGACACTCCGACATGACAACAATAATTCATCGTTCGGATCGCGGTGGGACACTAGCGACAGCCAATACCTCTGTCCAGCCACCGAACACAACACACTGAGTCTCACGTTGACTCCACCACGGTATCCAACAATGACACCGAGTCCAGGACTATCTGACTGCCTGTGGCTAGCCTACCTTTTTAGAATTCGGGCGATATACACTAGAATATTCGCGATGTGGCCAGTCGGAATATTTTCGTTACATCTCCCTGAGACTACCTTTTTATACCTCTGGCGATGTGCACCAGAATATTCGCGACGTAGCTAGAGACAGAACATTCTCGTTTCATCACCCAGAGACTACCTTTTTATAGCTCGAGTGACGTGTACCAGAATATTCGCTACATAGCTAGAGGCGGAACATTCTCGTTGCATCTCCCAGAAACTACCTTTCTATAGCTCGAGTGATGAGTACAAAATATTTGCGACGTACCTAAAGGCGGAACATTCTCGTTGCATCTCCCAGAAACTACCTTTCTATAGCTCGATTGATGTGTAGCTGAATATTCGCGACGTAGCTAGAGTTGGAACGTTCTCGATGCATCTCCCAGAAACTACCTTTCTATAGCTCGATTGATGTGTAGCTGAATATTCGCGACGTAGCTAGAGTTGGAACGTTCTCGATGCATCTCCCAGAAACTACCTTTCTATAGCTCGAGTGATGTGTACCAGAAGAATATTCGCGACGTACCTAGAGGCGGAACATTCTCGTTGCATCTCCCAGAAACTACCTTTCTATAGCTCGATTGATGTGTAGCTGAATATTCGCGACGTAGCTAGAGTTGGAACGTTCTCGATGCATCTCCCAGAAACTACCTTTCTGTAGCTCGAGCGACGTGTACCAGAAGAATATTCGCGACGTAGCTAGAGTTGGAACGTTCTCGATGCATCTCCCAGAAACTACCTTTCTATAGCTCGAGCGACGTGTACCAGAATATTTGCGACGTAGCTAGAGATGGAACATTCTCGTTGCATCCCCCAGAAACTCACACGTAAACCAGCTGACGAGAACAGTACATGGAAAGACCGGTCACGCTTTATAGGCCGATTGGGAGGTCTACGGTCGTCTGACTCACTAGCCCCTTGCCGGAAGCACTGAAATGGCTTATCTCGGGCCTGCTACGTAACAATACCAAAGAAGTCTCTCATAGTGACACCAATTTGAATATCCCTCGTTCAAGAACACCGTTCTATGGGACTATAGCCAAATGAGAAGGACTGATTTCACTTCTTCATCTGAAGAGACAAACGCTCTACCAGAGATACTGAGATTGTGTGACTTCTTCATGAGTCAATGGTTGCCCACATGTTGCTGATTCAGGTCATGCAATAAATGACGAGTATGGCTGGTAGGTACTCAGTCATTTACCAAACAGTCCAGATGTACCACCGTCTGACTTGTACATTGTCAAATCACTGAGGAAATAATTAGGAGATCGATGCTTCAGGTCGTGCTTAGGTGGCTACACTCCCAGGGAATGCATTTCTATGAATGAATATCTCGCGAGACTTGAGTCATATGTTGAACAATATGTCAAAACCGTAGTTTTCATTCATATATTTTTTCTAAATCTTTCATAGTAATACATTATGCGACAAGCCTCTAATGGCAATAATTAAGAAACGAGTATGTTTATAAAACTCGCTTCGCTCATTTTATAATTTCCATACGAGTGTCTTAATTACACTTATAGGCCAGTTACATGCGACTGTTTATGCTCAACGACATTTATAACTCTATTTTTTAAATATTGGGTAATGTTTCCAGCAAATCAGATTGTTAAAACGCGACCATTTCCTCTTTAGACTGCTACTCGTAACAACGGAACAGGAATGATGGGTAAGGGATGATGACATTTTCATTTGATTTCAAATATATTACAATCAATCAATCAATCAATCAATCAATCAATCAATCAATCAATCAATCAATCAATCAATCAATCAATCAATCAATCAATCAATCAATCAATCAATCAATCAATCAATCAATCAATCAATCAACACTTATCTGCATTTCAATCAGTTGCCCAGGTGACAAATTCGCTATCTATTGTTTTTCTAGCATTTTCTTAAATAATTACAAAGAATTTGGAAATTTATTGTACATCTCCCTTGGTAAATTATGCCAAATCCTAACTACTCTTCCTATAAACTAATATTTGCCCCAATTTGTTCTCTTGAATTCCAACTTTTACTTCATATTGTGATCTTTTAAAATCACCACTCAAACTCTTTCGTCTACTAATTCCATTCGACGTCATCACTTTTCATTCGCAGCTAAATTGGAGATCCGGAACCAGTTATGTTTTGATAAAACGTCCAATGTTCATCACTTCTAGCTTGAAGAGGAGGCAGGTTGACCTGGACTCGAAACAAACACGCCTTTTAAATATGTAGCTAGATAGTCAGTCAACTATTACATATGCGGTAAGTTGTCTCTCATTACTTCTTTAAAATATCAAGAATGATATATAAGGAAATTAATGGTTAATAGATAGAGAACGATAAAACGACCTAAATCACACATGAATAAGTGTATCTTACATAATTTTGAATATGTTACCGAGTGAGTTGTCTGCGTGGTAAGGGGCGCGCAGCTGTAACTTCCATTCGGGAGATAGTAGATTCGATCCCCACTGTCAGCAGCCCTGAATATGGTTTTCCGCGGTTTCCCATTTTCACACCAGGTAAATACTGGGGATGTGGATCACCAAAATTAAGGCTATGGCCGCTTCCTTCCCACTCCTAGTCCTTTCATGTCCCACCGCCGCCATGAGACCTATCCGTGTCGGTGCCACGTAAAGCAACTTGCGCTAGACAGGGTTATCTCTAACAAGATACCCAGTTTCGTTTACTTCAATAAAATCTTATTATAATATAAAATATTATTTATATCTCTATGGATAAAATAAGAATATTAAATTATCAAAGCTCCATACGTAATGATGATGATGACGTTTGGATGACAAGATGGCGGCCAGTGCTTAGTAGCGTGTGTTTCAGTCTCCGAGTTTATCAGTGATTTGAAGGTGTAAGATCGGCATTTACGTGTGGAACTTTCAACTAAGTGATAAGTAAACCTACTGTGCTACGAATAGCCAGTTCAAAGTGTATCACAAGTAATTAACAAAATGTTTCTTGTAAACAGCCATGCCACGGAAAGGAAAGGTAGCAAGAACAGACAGCCCAGTGAATCGCACCTTACAGAAAGCTCTGAGGGACAAGGAAGCACTCGCCACACTAGCCAACATTATACAAGACCAGGTAGCCAGGTCCGTTATAGAGCAGCTTAAAGCTACGGTAGATTTTAATACCAAACTAATCGAGGAGACGAGGGAAGCGCTCCAAGCCAGAGACAAGACAATATCAGACCTCAGGGAACAGCTCGAAACTAAGACCAATGTTCTCGAGCAATATGAGCGGCGGCAATCACTGCATGTGTTCGGGGTGCGGGAATCAAGTGGCGAGGACACGAACAAAATTGTCATCGAGCTAGCTGACAATATCGGAGTACATTTAACGCACGAGGACATAGAAAGAAGTCACAGGGTAGGCAAGATGAGTACACATAAGCCGCGTCCGATAATAGTGAAGTTCGTGTCGCACCACAAACGGAACGAACTATTCAAATCTAAAAAGAAACTGAAAGGAACGTGCAAAACAATTAGAGAAGATCTCACGTCAGTCAGGATGAAACGGTTGCAAGAAGCGATCACTAGATTTTCTGTGTCCAATTGTTGGACAATAGACGGTACAATTATTGTGAAACTCAATGGTGCGAAATATCGTGTGTCAGGCCGAGCGGAATTGGACAGGATGAAATTAACCGACAGACCGAAACTAACATGGCATTACACATTTTACAGTTTTAACTAACTTAGACACTAGAATTTAATTACTAGACTATAGTTACTATTCCAACTATTACTTTTAGATTATATCTTCATTAAATTTACATATAACAACTGGGCAAGATAGCGTACAGGTTGGCAACTAAAAGTGAGAGTGCTGCACATGCGTCTGTTTTCGGCGAGGTTACTGGTGGTCAGCTGAGCGGAATCTCCGCTCCCATACCTACCCAGCCCCCTAATACCAATCCCCTTACAAATGATTTTAACAACTTCCATATTCCTTACAGGTAGTACATGCTAACGTGCAAAGACTAATTCCTCACTTCCACGAACTACTTAATATAATGTCAACCCTCACATCGTCATGAACGGGGAAACCTGGATGAAACCTTGGTTGTCAGATTCCCTCGTCCACCTCGAAAATTATACTTTGATCCGAAATGATCACACAGGTAAAGCCGGCGGCGGAGTAGCTATGTGTGTTAGGAAGACCAAAAATATAAAATAATCTTCAAAACAATTGGTGAATACTGCGCAAGGCCTGGGTTCATGTTCGTAGAAATTGAAGTTTTAGGTGAAAAGTGCTTACTGCGTGTAGTATATCACCCACCAAAGATTGGATGCATCACCGACCTTGAGGACATCCTACTAGAACTCTTACCCAGGTATGAACATGTTTTATTACTAGGTGACCTCCATACTGACATCCTTAACGACAAAATGACAGAGACTAAATAACTAATGAACATATTTAAATCTTGTAACATGACGATTTTGCCACTTAACGCAACACATCACACAGCCACGTCACATACATTACTGTACTTGATTGTGACGAATAACCCTGACAGGAAGGGTACTGACCCACGGGTAAATGTCTGCTTGCGGACTATCCAATCAGGACTTAATTTATTTAGCCTATTCACTTAAATGCCCCAAGTACAGTCCTAAATTAATTACATTCCGAGTCCTAAAAAGTATAAATAACGAAGCCCTATTAGAAGACCCTGCACGCATATCTTGGCATATTGCCCATATTTTAAATAATATAGATGGTAAAGTCGAGTTCTTAAACACACAACTGCTAGCTCTTCTCAATAAACACGCGCCAAAACGCATTGCTCGCGTAACACGCCCTGCGGCTCCATGGATGACTCAGGAAATACGAGACTTCATGACAGAGGTAGACAAAGCTTTCAGAAAATTTAAAACTAGCCAAGTACCAAACGATTTTGACCTGTACAAGACCATTCGTAACAGGTCCACACAGGCCGTAAGGAATGCTAAAATAAGACACTCACAGGACATTTTGTTAACCCGGAACACGATAACAATCTGGAAAACCGTTAAAAAAACGGGCATAGGTAGAAATACATACATACTGCTGACATTGAACTACCACTGGATGACTTAAACCAATACTTTACTACAAGTCCCGTTAACATTGACTAGACAACAAAATAACAGACCATTAACAAAATTCTACACAATGGCAATACTAACAATGGAGGAGAACAGTTATATTTTTCACTCGTAACTCCTGCAGAAGTGAAACGAATTGTACGATCAATAAAGACAACTGCGACAGGATGTGACGAGATTGTTCCACAGTTACTCTTAAAAACTCTGGACGTAATCCTGCCAACTCAAACCCACATCCTTAATACCTCACTGATAACCGGCATATTCCCTTCCCTTTGGAAATATGCAATTGTTCGCCCACTCCCCAAGACCAACAATCCCGTGGAACCCAGAGACCTTCGATCCATTTGTATTTTACCATTTATGTCCAAAATTTTGGAGAAAATAGTTCACAGACAAATAACCGAATATTTAAATGGCAATATACTTCTTGACAAATACCAGTCTGGTTTTAGAAGCAACCATAGCACAACTACTGCACTACTTAAAGTTACAAATGACATAGGAGTTGCTATGGATAAGAGAGAAGTTACTGTTCTAACTATTCTAGACCTTAGTAAGGCCTTCAACTGCGTTGACATGGATATACTAATGGCAAAATTAAGTCCTCTTAACTTCTCACAAAGCACACTATCCTGGATGTATTCCTATCTCTCTGATCGCCGGCAGTGTGTGTCAACAGGTGAACATTTCTTTTCATGGCAATCTGTAGAGAGTGGAATACAACAGGGGGCAGTGCTAGCGCCACTCCTATTTTCGATCTTAATCTCAGGACCAACACAAGTAATTAAACATTGTCAATATCATGTGTACGCAGACAACTTACAAATATATACACATACACATCCTCTTGACTTACCGACTGCAATAAATAATATGAATGACGACCTAGAAAGAATATGTAAGTGGACCGACGACCATGCACTAAAAATCAATGCCCAAAAATTGCAGTGTATTCTTTTAGCTACCCGAAAATCCCACGCACGCCTCACAGACGTGCATACCCACTCAGTAACATTAAGATGCACTCAGTTACAATTCAAAGACACAGTTAAAAACTTACGGATGATAATGGATAAAAACCTTAGTTGAATCGATCATGTAATAGGTATATGTCAGCGAATGTTTTATTCATTACATTCCATTAAGAAACTCAGATATTTACTCCCCCAAAATGTAAGAAAACTGCTTATCCAATATTCGACTACTGTGACGTTGTATACAGTAACCGGAATGCCTCACATTCCATCAAGCTCCAAAAGGCACATAACGCATGTGTTCGATTTATTACAGATTTACCAAGGTTGAATTATACATTTCACCCGCATTTGATAGACTATCATGGCTTCGCTTAGGAGAGCGACGAAATTTACACACTGTTTCCCTGTTACATCGTATACTGAACCTTAACACTCCTGAATACCTTGCCACGCAATTCCATTACTTAGCATCATCTTCTAGTATTCCTACCAGATCATCATCCACCTCGGTACTAATCATTCTCATTCACCGCTCAACTGGCTACTGTAGATCATTTGTAAACACCGCCAGCCGAATTTGGAATTCCCTTCCTGCTGAAATTACGAGCGTTTCAAACCACCTCCGCTTTAAGAAGCTCTGTCAAACCTGGCTAATAAATAATAATAATAATTATTCATAACATAGTAGGATTAGATCATAGCTAAGTTATTAGGTTAATTAAAACATTTAATTGATACTGTTACGGGGTTACCCGTGGAATGCAGAGGTGAAAGAAGGTGCGGGCTGGAATGGGTCTAACTACAATGCTGAGAAAAGAAACAAAATTTCACTAAAGGTTATATTTTCAAAAAAAAATTTAACAAATAACAAGTCAACAACAAGCCAATGATCAGGTACAAGGTATAATTTTACCAACGAAAACACAAGTTTCGGGATCTTTACAAGGTATGGGCTTCGAGCCCCAATTTTACAATCCTTGAGCTACTAGCCCAACTTTACCAAGGCACACATTTGATCAAAGGACAGAAAACCCCTTCATTCAAGGATCATTAGCTCCAACAACAATATCGAGCCTCCTAGAGGCACTTTTACAACATCAGAAAGAGCTGACCCGCTCTCAATTTTCTGAGCCTATCAAAGGCCACAACAAACTTTACTATCAACTGCCCTCAAGGCACACTTACAAAGAAACAGGGATATCTTTTACCCAACATACTGGGCCTTCGTTGAAAAAGAATAGGTTAAGAAAATGGCCCAAAATGCAAAACAGAATGGAGGCGTGAATTTGCACTCCTACATGAAACTTCCTAAAACCTAAGAGGCGCGAGGCCGATGAAACAGGGGCTGTTCCCAAACTATGGAGGGGACTTGTATACAGAATAAACTTAACACATTCAGGAAGAGTAGAAAAACAGTTACGAATACGGAGCCACCTCAAATCAAAAGGAAGGGGAGCTCGAGAGGGTAAAGCACTCCTTATCCCCGATTTACAGTTATCGATATGTGAAGTTTTACAAAATTTTACATGTTATAGGTTACATAATAAAAGGGTTTCGGACCTTCCCCGAGGGTTAAACTGCTGAGCTAGCAAGAAATAAAGATGTTAAACGGCCATTACCTTGTTGAAGAGCTGCTGCCCGAAGGAAGAGTTGCTACCCGCCCCCTGCTACAAGTCCATACACTAAGCTAAATGTTGATGATGTGGCTGAGAGACAAGAAAATCAGCAGTTTTTATACCCTCGTGGAAGATTCGAGTCCTTTCATGAATGACCAAGCCACACCCTCTTTGTTTATTGGTCCGTCTTGAAAATACACTCAAAGTCGGAGGAGAAATATATGATTGGTCAAAAATTAATTACAGAAATTCTGGATTGGCTCAATTCAAAACTGGCAGAAAGAAAATATTAATATTGCCAACCCACAAATGAAAGAACGAAATTTAGTAAAGAACAAACTTATGAATACAAAATTTCTTCAAATAAAGTTCTTCCACTTCGCACTAGGGTGCATTGTCATAGGTTCTTAGAAGAGACATCTATAAGAGAATGTCCACACTTCTTGATCAATAGAAACAAAACAAGTTGAACTCCACACAGTACTGACAACTTCGTAATCACAAAATTTACGGTAGTGACACCTTCTGAGAAAACTTATGAGTTGATACAGTTGTTAAAGTTCAGAGTTTCTCCTGTTGAGGAGTACTTATTGGCGGAAGATTTAAAATTGCAACGTAAAGGTGTACCAGCCGGTACAGATAACTTGAGATTTTAAATTGTATATAATTTAGTGTATATTAAACTCTTCATGTAGGTGTATGTATGGTCGGACAGAATAGCAGGCTTCATAGCCTGAGTCCCGCCATATAAAACAAGACAATAAATACATAAATAATGATTAATATTTGCGGTGAGTCATTTCTTGTTATGAAACTTATTCAGCGACTGCCTTTGTTACCTTTATTACTAATAATTGGAAATTATATTTAGCGAAATTATTGATAAGACCAAATAAAAAATATACCAAAATAAGGTTTTCATTTTAAATGAGGAAATTGGGCAAACATTTTGACTACAAACAGGTTCCTCTGGCAATAATGAGTTCATCCCTCCACACAACTTTGCCATGAAGGTTACTCTTTCCTAGAAGATCACTTAGCCCTCATTTGTGCGGACTATAGATAATAGGAAAGATCAGCAGGAAAGAACAAGAAAGAACGAGAAGAAGAAGTCTGTTTCTAAGGGGAAGTCCGCTTTGGACCAGATTGCCAAATACATTTCTTTCAACGTACGCAAATCTTCTTCAGTGCCTATTCAAAGTTGTACATAGGAATAAGTTCATCTCCGTATTTTGAGAGGATAGCGACGTAGTGGCGTTAATCGTTCAGCTATTTGATACTGTTTGTGGGTGTTGTAATATTAGTGCCGAGCTGTGTACGTCACTTCATCCTTTACGAATGAGGCGAGGGAGGAAACATCCATTCCACTTTACTGCGGTTCACACCATCAAACAACTCTTTGTTGACTGAGCCTTTAGAACACACATAGCTCTTTCTTCCACTTCCATCACCAAGAGTACTGCCGGTGGGCGTTTACTGCGATCTCTGTTTAAACTTTCTATTACTGTTTGAAAGCGCGGTTTGTGCGATTGTATACACTCACACTCTGCTACTGTTCGAGCCCAAGGTCAAAATGAATGATAACAACACAAAGGCAATATTTTACATACAGAGTAATACGTTTAAAGCAGCTGTTTTCAAATACTTCACAGTGGACGAAATTAAATATATCATCCGATAGTTACGAAAATTGTCAATATTGTCAATTTTCATCTCAGAACTTTGAAAGGTGTCTTCTTTTTCTTCTTCTTATTCAGTCTAGTCCAAAGTGGGCTTTCCGTTTTAAAATCGAACTTCTTCTTTCTCTTCTCCTTTACATGCCATGCGTGGTCCCCAAGACGCTCGTACTCACGGCAAATGTTGTTCCGTCTTGCCTACTAGATGAAAAAGCTGTAGAGGATTGTGGATGTCTGTGCATTCGTCCATATCATTCAGCAACGACATCTCAGGTTTGAACTCCGCGATGACCCTCGACTTTCCACTTGAGTGTAAGCATTAAATGATGGTACAGTATTTGTTTACCCATATAATGTGACCGGAACATTCCAGTCAACCAATCAATCACTATTGATCTGCATTTAGGGCAGACGCCCAGGTGGCAGATTTCCTATCTGTGTTTTCCTAGCCTTTTCTTAAATGATCGCAAAGAAATTGGAAAATTATTGAACATTTCGCTTGGTAAGTTATTCCAGTCCCTAACTCCCCTTCCTATAAATGAAACTTTGACCCATTTTGTCCTCTTGAATTCCAACTTTATCTGTATGTTGTGATCTTTCCTACTTTTAAAGACACCACTCAGACTTATTCGTTTACTAATGTCCTCCCACGCCATCTCTCCACTGACAGCTCGGAACATACCACTTAATCGAGCAGCTCGTCTCCTTTCTCCCAAATCTTCCCAGCCCAAACTTTGCAACATTTTTGTAACGCTACTCTTTTGTCGGAAATCACCCAGAACAAATCGAGCTGCTTTTCTTTGGATTTTTTCCAGTTCTTGAAGCAAGTAATCCTTGTGAGGGTCCCATACACTGGAACCATACTCTAGTTGGGGTCTTACCAGAGACTTATATGCCCTCTCCTTTACATCCTTACTACAACCCCTAAATGCTCTCATAACCATGTGCAGAGATCTGTACCCTTTATTTACAATCATATTTATGTGATTACCCCAATGAACATCTTTTCTTTTACTAACACCTAGGTACTTACAATGATCCCCAAAAGGAACTTTAACCCCATCAACGCAGTAATTTAAACTGAGAGGGCTTTTCCTATTTGTGAAACTCACAACCTGACTTTTAACCCCGTTGATCATCATACCATTGCCCACCGGGTATCTCACAACACTATTGAGGTCACCTTGCAGCCGCTCACAATCTTGTAACTTATTTATTACTCTGTACAGTAACATCATCTGTAAAAAGCCTTATCTCTGATTCCACTTCTTTACACATATCATTGATATATATATAAGAAAACATAAAGGTTCAATAATACTTCCTTGAAGAATTCCCCTCTTAATTATTACAGGGTCAGATAAAGCTTCGCCTACTCTAATTCTCTGAGTTCTATTATCTAGAAATATAGCCACCCATTCAATTACTCTTTTTTCTAGTCCAATTGAACTCATTTTTGCTAGTAGTCTTCCATGATCTACCCTATCAAATGCCTTAGATAGGTCAATCGCAATACAGTCCATTTGGCCTCCTGAATCCAGGATATCTGCTATATCTTACTGAAATCCTACAAGGTGAGCTTCAGTGGAATAACCTTTCCTAAACCCAAACTTCCTTCCATCAAACCAGTTATTAATTTCGCAAACATGTCTAATATAATGAGAAAGAATGCTTTCCCAAAGCTTACAGACAATGCATGTCAAACTGAATGGCCTGTAATTTTCAGCATTATGTCTGTCACCCCTTCCTTTATACACAGGGGCTACTATAGCAACTCTCCATTCATTTGGTATAGCTCCTTCAACCAAACAATAATCAAATAAGTATTTCAGATATGGTACTATATCCCAGCCTATTGCGTTTGGTATATCCCCAAATATCTTATCAATTCCAGCTGATTAGTTTTCAACTTTTGTATCTTACTCTGTCATTGTTATCACAGGCAAATTTTAATACTTCTTTAGTATTACTCAGTTCCCGACATTGCAAAGTTGTGACGTTGTTAATTCAGTTCCAAGTACGTACACAACTCTGTGTGGTAGAGAATCAAGTCGTTCACAGTACTTATATTACTATGTTGTCATTTATTAATTTCTTTCAACGAATGGAGGTGATAATTTAACTGAAAATCTATCAATGAAGGAATCGTATTTTCCGACAGTTTCAAAACCAAAATAATAATGTTAATGTTTTTACATCCAACTAACTACTTCTTTGACGGTTTTTGGAGACAATGAGGTGCCGAAATTTTGCCACGCAGGAGTTCTTTTACGTGCCAGTAAATCTACTGACACGAGACTGACGTATTTCAGCACACTTAAATACCACCGGACTGAACATGCCAAGTTGGGGTCAGCAGGCCAGGGCCTCAACTATCTGAGCCACTCAGCTCGGCTCAAAATAAAAATTTCCCTATGATATAGTAAGGGAAAATCTAGCATAGTCTTCGAAAAGGTTACAAAAAAGACTTGCAATGCCTATAATATTCCAGTCAACCTCCTAATACAAGAAATACTCCAATTTACTTTAATTCGCTGTCTTGCAGAAATCCTATATTTATGTTGATGTGCATAACTTGCTTTTGTTTTCAAAGTTTAAGGCCAAACTGGAGCTAATACTGTCACGTCATAACGTCCCGGATGATAATCACCGACTGGGAGAACCGTCTATGTTTTCTCTGCTGACGCTGTATCGTCGCGTCACAGTAAAGCATTCACCTTTTCGGTGACAGTAAAGTGGTTAAAGGCTAGGGCTGATAAGTTATCGACCGTGGCTTTATAAGGTATAGTCCCGACAATTGAAAATGAGAAACCACGGAAGACAACTCTCAAGGATGCTGACAGCGATGTACGAACGGACCTTCTTTTCTCCTGAATGCAAGCGTATAGGATGTGCATTTCCTTTTTTCGATTAAGAAGATATTTCAAAAGAAATAACGAAGACACGGCAATGAAAAGGTGTTACTTAATGTTAAAACGTCACAGCACTTTCCATTTTACGTATAAATTAAGTATGGCCTTACAATTGAGGACCAAAGCTGAGAAAGGGTGCAAGTGCCAGAAACATCTTTCCGAGTAAACGCCAATAATAGACTTCCCGAATACAATGGCACTTCCACCCTTTTCTACCAAAGGAGACCAGGAATTAATGATTGCATACGGCCTTTGAAGTGCAAGTATACTGTAATTCATCCAATACATTTTTAATTACATAACAATATTTGGCCTCTATAAATTTTGTTTCTTTAAATTGGCTCAGAAATTAGACAATACATGAGTGATTGCACCCTGGCGCAATGGACAGCACAGAAGAATTGCAGCGCGAGATGCTGGCACATTCACGCTATCCCACCAAACTCAGCTGGGCACACTGGACAGTGGCTCTACCTGTTAAACTTCCTGCCGACTAAACTAATGACCTCAGGTACATGCCCAGGTTACCACCATACGACATGGCTAATACATCCCCTTATTTAAAAAAATACACATTTTCTCTATTTCGGCACTTTCACCCCTTTCAATCTTTTGTCCTCAATTATGCATAAACCACATGAGTTGGGACAAAAAGATGACCTAAAATGTCTAAACCCTTTACGTAACTGCCATTGCAATTCTGGACAGTGTCTTCCAATAACAATTTCAAATTTCTAACTGGGCATACATTTGGGGTACAAGACCGATTCTTTTATTGATATCATAACGGTAAACTTCAACTATCACAAAAACCTATGAGGGATGACATCCCACTCCATTCTGTAAGTAAAGAATTTCTAAAGGTTAGCAAGCTGGAAGTTTCATCTCGCAAAAACTTCATTCGGTAGGCAATCGACAGTTCACACGATTTTACAAGCTAAAATCACCGTTTATTCTAACTTTCAGGAATTGAAGTGATTCCATGTACGAGAACACGTCTGTCCGTCCTATTGGTGTCATTTTCAATAAAGTTCAAGTCACTGTCTTGAACAGGTTTCTTGGTCTGTTTATTCAGATCAGCCTGTGCGTGGGACCGATCAAATCCAATTATTACGAAAATCAAGTTCCTTATGCAATCGAAATTAACATTATTATTCTTGTATTACTGACTCATCGTAGTTCCTTACGCATCCCGAAACTGCACTGTTATGTGGCTAGTTTATAACGTTTTTACTCGATACAGGCACCATTCTTCTTCATATTTTTATTCTACCGCTTTTCCCCACATCTTTGGGATCGCGCGTGCGAAGTATGGATGACATGTGAATTAGGCCCTGCTTTACGGCCAGATGCCCTTCCTAACGCCAAGTGAAAATCGAGTGATGTAATCATTATTGCATATTTCTGTGGTAGTTGGTAGCATGGTGTGTTGTCTGAGTATGGAGAGTGGCGTGTTGATACAAGTACAAACCCCCAATCCCCGAGTCAGAGGAATTAATCAGTGTCGATTAAAACCCCGGAGCCACTCGGGAACTGAACCCAGAACACTCTGAACGGAAGGGCTCAATGCTGCTCATGTTTGCCAAAGAATCGGATATCTGATCATCTGATCTGCTGAATGTGCGAGCTGCGGTGTTGACAAACTTATCACAAACCGGCTGTGTCTTGAGACAGCCGTATTTTAACAGATGCCATTCTCGTCTGCTCTCCTAGGCGTGTTGGCATTCTTCTTTCAAACAGGACCAGGCGCGGCTCCATAATACGATCTGCCGAGCTGCGTAACCACCAGAATCAAAGATATACGGAAATATAACGATTAGCCTTCCCATTCTTCATATTGAGTGTTTATATCGATCCAAAGATCGATACCCATACAGCTGCTGGTGATCTGGCAACTCTGTTTAGATCTGTGAACGACAGAACATTAGAAGAGCACACTTAACTACAGCTTTCCTCCGATAGTTGGCTAAGGTTCTGTATGAACTGCACGCGTTGCAGTACGTCTGGCCTACTCCCGTGACCATACAGTTACCGTCTTACTAATAAACGGTGAATAACTTTTATACAAGGTTTATACACCGTTTATATGAAATTCGTTACTAATAAACCGTGTATAAGCTTTCTCCGGATACGTCTCTCCGTAGTGTAACGGTTAGTGTTATTGGCTGCCGCCCTCGGGGGCCCGGGTTCGATTCCCGGTACTGCCAGAAATTTAAGAATGGCAGGAAGGCTTGTAGGTGGTTGAAATGGTACGTGCAGCTCGCCTCCAATGGGGGTGTGCCTGAAAAGAGCTGTACCACCTCGAGATGAGGACATGAGTTTACTTTACTAGTAAATTTATTATACAGACCAGGACCCTTGTATAAGCGTTAAATACACTGACTGACAGACCAAATGCAACACCAAGAAGGAGTGGTCAGAACTTTATGCCAATTGCAGGGTAGACTGACGTCACTGAGGTATGCTCATGATGTGAAATGCGCCGCTGTGCTGCGCACGTAGCGAACGATAAATGGGACACGGCGTTGCCGAATGGCCCACTTCGTACCGTGATTTCTCAGCCGACAGTCATTGTAGAACGTGTTGTCGTGTGCCACAGGACACGTGTGTAGCTAAGAATGCCAGGCCGCCGTCAACGGAGGCATTTCCAGCAGACAGACGACTTTACGAGGGGTATGGTGATCGGGCTGAGAAGGGCAGGTTGGTCGCTTCGTCAAATCGCAGCCGATACCCATAGGGATGTGTCCACGGTGCAGCGCCTGTGGCGAAGATGGTTGGCGCAGGGACATGTGGCACGTGCGAGGGGTCCAGGCGCAGCCCGAGTGACGTCAGCACGCGAGGATCGGCGCATCCGCCGCCAAGCGGTGGCAGCCCCGCACGCCACGTCAACCGCCATTCTTCAGCATGTGCAAGACACCCTGGCTGTTCCAATATCGACCAGAACAATTTCCCGTCGATTGGTTGAAGGAGGCCTGCACTCCCGGCGTCCGCTCAGAAGACTACCATTGACTCCACAGCATAGACGTGCACGCCTGGCATGGTGCCGGGCTAGAGCGACTTGGATGAGGGAATGGCGGAACGTCGTGTTCTCCGATGAGTCACGCTTCTGTTCTGTCAGTGATAGTCACCGCAGACGAGTGTGGCGTCGGCGTGGAGAAAGGTCAAATCCGGCAGTAACTGTGGAGCGCCCTACCGCTAGACAACGCGGCATCATGGTTTGGGGCGATATTGCGTATGATTCCACGTCACCTCTAGTGCGTATTCAAGGCACGTTAAATGCCCACCGCTACGTGCAGCATGTGCTGCGGCCGGTGGCACTCCCGTACCTTCAGGGGCTGCGCAATGCTCTGTTTCAGCAGGATAATGCCCGCCCACACACTGCTCGCATCTCCCAACAGGCTCTACGAGGTGTACAGATGCTTCCGTGGCCAGCGTACTCTCCGGATCTCTCACCAATCGAACACGTGTGGGATTTCATTGGACGCCGTTTGCAAACTCTGCCCCAGCCTCGTACGGACGACCAACTGTGGCAAATGGTTGACATATAATGGAGAACCATCCCTCAGGACACCATCCGCACTCTTATTGACTCTGTACCTCGACGTGTTTCTGCGTGCATCGCCGCTCACGGTGGTCCTACATCCTACTGAGTCGATGTCGTGCGCATTGTGTAACCTGCATATCGGTTTGAAATAAACATCAATTATTCGTCCGTGCCGTCTCTGTTTTTTCCCCAACTTTCAACCCTTTCGAACCACTTCTTCTTGGTGTTGCATTTGCTCTGTCAGTCAGTGTAGCAGCGAGTGGCGGAAAAAGAAACGAGTGAACAGTTTATTTTTGTGGTATTTACTGTCTGCAGTAATATAATCGTCGTGAAATATTCGACTTATCCATTTAACATTGAACATACATTGAAAGAATGGACGATAACGTTGGTGATCTTCACGATATTTTAAACATAGGAGACATACACCATTCAGAGGTTATGAAGGCTAGACATCTTCGTAAAGTAAAACACTTTAAAGAGGCGGAATGACAATGAATAACTATAAAAATTATGGTTCGGAATATATATATATATATATATATATTTTTGCAATAATGTGTTACTGCTTAATAGACCTTTGAAATAGCGAGTTTATTATACATTATCTGCCTGTACAAAAATCGTTCTCAAATTTGAGTATAGAAAGGGGCATATTCCTTGACATAAAAATGGTATAACTTGAAAACAGTACGTAATATAATTTCCATACTTTGTAGTTGAATACGTAGATATTTTATGTATAAATGCCTAATATAAACCTTTTTGATCAAACCTTTCTTTTAGCTACAAACCAGTTTTTCCTTTCTCCTGAAATGTAAGGATTTTGGAATGTGTACCGTTTTCAAATCGCCGATTCAATTACAATTGCTTACGTTTTCCGTACTATCTCAGTTAGGAGCTCTTGATATTTTATTAAGCTTTTCCATTTCTTTCGTGGCGTTCATATTACATCAATCAATATCAATATCAATATAAGCCAATTTGCAGCTGTCGCACTTTGTGTAGCCACAGCCTTTTCGATATGCCGTGCTACTGCGCGACTTTCCGGAATGTTTTGCTCGTAGATAACCAGCAGAAGCGATCAAAAAGGCGGTGAACGTGTGAAATACGCCAGTGAATTGCAGGAAGAGATTCCTACGACTTGGAACGAGTGTATACGTGCTGTATAGTAATACAATGCGTATATCACGTTTATTAGTAAGAAAAATATGCAACGCTTATACAGGGTTTATTCACTGTATATATAACTATACAAGTGTTAAACAACTGTATAAGGACTTTTTATTTGTAAGACGGTTAGTAAAGCACCACTGTCAGTGAGAGAATCGCTGCTGCGAGGAAGCATGTTGAAATCTCAGCTGTTTGGGAAAAGCTCTCTCCATTGTACTCATCTGTGTAAATGTCCGACTCGTTGGCTGAACGGTCAGCGTACTGGCCTTCGGTTCCGAGGGTCCCGGGTTCGATTCCCCGCCGGGTCGGGGATTTTAACCTTAATTGGTTAATTCCAATTGCACGGGGACTGGGTGTATGTGTTGTCTTCATCATCATTTCATCCTCACCACGACGCGCAGGTCGCCTATGGGAGTCAAATAGAAAGACCTGCACCTGGCGAGCCGAATCCGTCCTGGGATATGCCAGCACTAAAAGCCATACGACATTTATCAATGTAAATAGAGAACTTAAAAAACTTTGTGGATGTTGATATGGTTTAAAATTCTTACATGTCAACATTCTCATATACTACAGCATAGTTGTGATGCTTTTGTTTAGTAGAAAGAAAGCCCAAATATCTTAAATACAGGATAAACGCGAGATAAAAGAGGATGGTTGTGATTAAGTAACAGAAAATCAATTTATTGTGCATGTTAGTTGTTCAAACAACGTACCTTATGATTGGGCGTATGTATATTTTTCTATCTTTGGTGTAAATGACCAGGACTTCAGCAAAATTCTATCCAACGACTGAAAACATTCTCTCTCGTACGTAGCGAATGAGCGAGTTATTAGGCCTACAAGTAATCATGACTATGTTTCTCCGTAATGGTAGTGAATTCTTCCGAATTAGGTAGTCATGAAAATGAAAACAGAAATGCTAGTAACATCAGATGATGTTCCCCCTCCATTAAGAAAGCCGGCTGCTAAAGATGTATACAGGTCTTGGAACCTTTGTAAATATGAATGTGTCGATAGGTCAGCATCATTTTTCGATAAGCGGAAGAGTGGCTTTATTTTTTGTAACTTTGTAATTGTTGTTTTTTGTACAAGTCAGTTATTTTCATTGTCGATGTCCCTCGAAATCGGAGTCTTACAAATAAAGATGAACGTCTACCTGTATTATTTCGGTACATTTTCGAGAACGTCACACTGATAGGACACGGAGTAAAGCGTTTCCGCGGGGTTGGAGGATGGATTCACACGAGCTCAACTGACACTTCCTGTATACAATACGAATTTAGATTTGTCTATTACACTTACTGCAATGGACTGGGCGTCACAGAGCAGAACCACCAACGTTATTCAGCACGAGCCACCACTTAACAGGACCTAAGTTATCTGCACTGCCGAACATGTTCTATTTCTTCATATACCACATTGAGCTTTCCTGAACTTGCCTCTGCTTGTTGTCTGTCATGAACTTGGTCCTTTTTCTTTGCCCTGAGCAACAAATAATTACAAGGAATGTTGACTCTAGCAAAGACTTGGACATAGCTTGGGTTCTCAGCTGACAGCACCGTACCATTTGCGTACCGGATGTTACTGATACGTTCTTCGTTACTGCAGATGCGTTCTTGCTCAAGAATGTCTAAAAACAAAATACCGCGTCCACCAAATTATGCGGTTGCCAAGGTTATGCAGCAACTGGCGAACAAATTTCTAATTGAACATATCATTTCGGAGTACGAGACAGTTTGTTCTTTCCCAAGCTTCTCATACTACCTCTTACAATGTTACAAAACAAATTTTACTGTTAGCCTCAGGGAGGACTGCTGATTTCAGCGGTATCAATATTTTCCACCTAAACCAATTACAATAATTATTAAGAATATAAATCCGAACAAGTATATTCAAATCCGTAATATCTTGTATTGCAATTTTCAGTGAGCGGCTACATTTTTCTTTCTTCAGCCAACAAATTGTCCGCGGGAAAAATGTAGAAGATCGCCTAACTTAATTTTTTTTAATCTCAAATACATTTCCCTGGATGTTTTTAGCTTTCTTGGAAATTGGTCCGGAAAGTGGTCATATAAATGTCGCTAGCTGAGGTCGTTTGGGTCGTGCGCGCCAGGACAAATACTCAAGTTACAAACGACAAACTCTAAATATGACAAATGCAACTTACTCAGAATTAAGAAAGAATACAAAAAAGTACATCATATAGCTGGCTGAGAATAATAGTGAGATAACTCAAAAATGTATAGGCACTGTATTCTTGTACGTGGTTGCCTATTGCACAATCAAAAGCATTATTCTGACGTCTTTGAAATTGGATGCAGTCAAAATGAAGGAGACTACTGCCATTTCGTTATAGAAAGAAGACCCTTGAAATCTGGACCCACGGCAACGGAGCGCTCAACGTCAGTATTGCAGCGAGGGCATTCAGATCCCTCTTCGTGAATGGAAACGCATGTCGCCGTGTGGCAATCTGTTGCCGGGTGAACAGGTGCGAGTTCGCTTCAGTGGTAACGGATGCGCACACAAACCAGAAACGCACCAGACGAATTAACACTCTGAATTTAGAGACAAGTGTGGTATTTTTGGCGAGTAAACAGTTCTGTACGAACAAATAACATCCATTATTGCATCCTTATTTTCTTGGAATATGAAAACCAAGCAATTCCTTAGCGACGTAAGTCAGAAAAAACTATTAAAATACAAAAATAATTTCATATTTTGTTAACTTGAGGGGTACCGTCTGTAAACAACAGGGAAATAATTTTATAGGCCCTGAATTCTCGTACGCGGTTGTCTATTACACAATTAAAATCATTACTCTGACATCATTTAAGTTGGACCCAGTCAAAATGAAGGAGACTACTACCATTCCGTTATACAGTAGAAAGAAGAGCATTGAAATCTGAACCCATCTACGTATCAGTCCAGTATTTAGCTATCATCACAATAAGTAGCTTTACATTGCACCGACACAGATAGGTCTTATGGCGACGATGGGATAGGAAAGGGCTAGGAATGAAAAGGAAGCGGCTGTGATCTTAATTGAGGCACAGCCCCAGCATTTGCCTGGTGTAAAAATGGGAAACCACGGAAAACCATCTTCAGGACTGCCGACACTGGGGTTCGAACCCACTACCTCCCGAATAATGGATACTGGCCGCATTTATGCGACTGCAGCTATCCAGATTTAGCTATAGTCAGTAGTGAAATGAAAATTGGAAGTGCGTTTAAAGTAAACGAAATGGCCCCCGCCAATTTCGTTGATGTGAAAGAAATTACATCTGATTTGACCAACTCTCACTTCAATGAAAACACTGATGGAGAAAGATTTCAATTCAGTTGCATCGTAATGGTGAAAGTCACCAAGGACCATCCTGAACCACTACTTCTACAAAGTTTCTTACACTAAAGATGAATTTAAGTCGGTAATGATCCACCGAAAGGGAAGGAAAGCTGCAAATCCTATTGAAAATTACGGATTAACCCGAGCTTATCCGGGACATTTTCCAATCCTAATAAAGAAATTTGACGACTTTACAGAACCTCATTTGCAACAGATCCTCACCGTCTCTCCATGCTTCTTTCTTTGAAAGCCTAGAATGCGAGTAGGACACAAATATCTGATTAACAAATATGGACTGACAGACAGTACTTACATTTCCATTATAATCTCAATTTACAATAGTTTCTTCCGTTGGTTTGATGTGGCTTCCTTCCTTTTCTTACTTCCTGTATGATCATAATGTTCCCTTTTCCTGCTTTAAGAATGTATTTTTCTGTTTCTCGTTCATTGGTTGTATATTCCTGTTAATATTTGTGATCTTTTTGGGGGGTAAACAGTTCTATAGTAATAAATGACATTTATTATGTCATTATTGTATTAATATATTCTTGGAATATGATACCAACTAATTCATTAGCAAAGTAAGTCAGAAAATACATTAAAATGCAAAAATACATGTATAATATTATTTTAACTCGAAAATTACTGTCCCTAAATATAAAAAAAAAACGATTCTGAAAAATATTGAACCGTGACGACGGAATGAATGATTGAAGTTGCACCAAAATTTCGAAGGCTATTTTCTGCGAATTGCTAATTTTGAGTTACGTCACTACTATTCTCTGCTAATGATATATTTAACTTAAGAAAGGAAACATGTCCCGTACTGGGGAAAATATGAAACGTTAGGGCATTGAACACTGCTTCATATGATAGGAACTTACCTCCTAATGAACTGTTCACAAACAAGAATCACACACACGATTTTTAGTGTGGAGTCGACACGTCAAGACCTCTCATTTCATTCAAGCTATATAACGTTAATAATAATATTAATAATAATAATAATAATAATAATAGTATGGCCTCAGCTACCGAGAGCAGACATTACGATTTGACGCCATCTGGCGGTCTGCTCGTCAATTTCGACGTTCCGTTTTACTCTAGGTCCACTAGATGGCACACCATGTAAACCGAAGCTCTCTTGGGCGTCTATGGCTGAGATTTAATTAATTTTGTCGGGTAAACACCAAATGGGTCGCCAGAGATCTTTTACATGCAGACTTCGTACAACATGGAGTGTCGAATGGACTTTTTTCCGCCCTTAGAAAATCCGACTACTTCTGCCGGGTTTGAACCCGCTATCTTCGGATCCGGAGGCCGTATATAAATATTCTTACGCCCAAGCAGGGTTACTTCTGCTCTAAAATACAGAGATACAGGATATCAACTTCGTGACTTCATATTACTTACCTTGATGACAGAGTAGCTTCAGACTGCTTTCTTCAGCAGTCTAATTTATCTCGGCATGTGAGTACATGCATACAGACTTCACATAATTCAAGGGAAAAGGGGAACCGCAAGTCACGTTACTAGTGATTAAATCGGGTGAGTTGGCCGTGCGGTTAGGAGCGCGCAGCTCTGAGCTCGCATCCGGGAGATAGTCGGTTCGAACCCCACTGTCGGCAGCTCGGAAAATGGTTTTTCGTGGTTTCCCATTTTCACACCAGACAAATGCTGGAGCTGTACCTTAATTAAGGCCACGGCCGCTTCCTTCCCATTCCTATGCCTTTCCTGTACCAACGTCGCCATAAGACATATCTGTGTCGGTGCGACGTAAAGCAACTAGCAGAAAACTAGTGATTAATGTCTATTATTATTCGTAGTAGAATAAGGACGTATAGTATAAAACATTTAAAACAAAATATATTTTACACAGAATTCCTTTCATTAAAACTGGTATTATCGCAGAGTTGTTTGACCTTCTATTGTTAGTTCTTTTTCCAGTATTCTTACTTCACTAATAAAATCAATGTATAGCCTAGGGAATAGCCCAGTTATTTATCCACTGAAATTATTTGTGTTAAATTCTGTCAAAACATTTCTTCGAATGTCTTGACAAAGGAACCCATACTGAGATGAACCTATTTTCGAAAGATGTACACCAAATCCGAGAATAAAACCAAGTTGTTATTCTTTCGGGTATCACGTTCATGCAAGCTTTCCGTGTCAACCAATCATGCATTGATCAACGTCTAGATTTCCTTCCCCATAAATGTCACACAAACATTAATTGAACAAACCCTAGGCGTCTTAATGTGTATCTCGTTGAACCATCCCTTGTTCCTAACAAATTGCTCTACTCTCAGCAACTGGATTCAGTATCTTTGAATTTGTTATCCGATTTACCAATTTCACCTTCAGCTTTCTTCTGTAAACATATTTCAGAAGTGTTCAATCTATTTATTCCTGCACTAGTTAATGCCCATGCTTCACTTCCATACAATGTACTGGCTGAATTGTCAGAGGGTCCTCGGTTCGATTCCCGGCCAGGTCGGAGATTTTAACCTTCATTGGTTAATTCCATCGGCTCTGGGTCTGGGTGTTTGAGCTGTACCCAACTCCTCTGCAACTCACACACCACACATAACACTATCCACAATAACACGCATGGCAGATGCCGCCCACCCTCACCGGAGGGTCTGCCTTACAAGGGCTGTACTCCGCTAGAAATAGCCACACGAATTATTACTTCCATGCAGTATAACATTTACGTTGCAAATTAAGGACTAATCAGGTATTTTACAGTGTTTTCATAAATTTTGTTATACCTATTCGACAGGCAGACTGAAAGTCTTAGAGGCTAAGCCCTATTAACTACGTGGCGTTGTAAACAATTCCTTCCCACTTGTACATTTTGTCCGTTGCGTGGAAAAATGTAGAATCAAAGATGTAATTTTGGGATTAGCAGTTGAGAGAGCGCGTACAGGTTCTTCGGTTGTTCCTCTCTTAGTAGATTAGTAGGCTAGTGGTGCGCACGTGTACGCGTTTTGAAATGTGTACAAGTTTTCCGCACGTAATGTTTGCCATGCACGTGTTCGTGGGACATTGATACGTGCAGAACGTCGCCGTGTGACGGTAGTAGTAGTAGGACTAAGCTGCACCATTTCAACAATGTGTTGCACAGGTTGTTAAACTACTACACGTTCAGAAGAAAAATGGAAACATGGAAAACTACCAGTTTTACGTAATATGCTGAAAACTCTGGTGACCACTCTACGATTAGGAATTATACGTGTCGGAAAGCGTCGATGGCATTCCTCGACAGCTGTAGGAGCACTACATTCGCAGAAGCGGTAAACATACACCATATCTGTGTATTCTTCATTAGTGTAGATGTGTGGCATTTTAGCCAGCGCGAGTACAAGCACAGTTAACCAATGCTTCTCTCTGATACACTCTCAATCCCTCGCACACAACACACTATGGACATCTGCGCGTTCAACAGGCTAGTTCAATGAGAGAAAGACACCTCGAGCAAAGAGATTAACAGCAACGAAGTAGGCTAGGCTAGAATGAAACGTCAAGGAGGTTGTGTTCTATCTGAGAAACTATTCGCAATACGGCATATGTCCATATGAAGTTTCTTGCTTCAAAAGATCTTTCCTGTCATATCCCTGAACATTGACCATTTCTCCTCGGACATCATGTATATACATTCTCCTAGGACACCATGTATATACATACTCCACGGACACCATGTATATACATTCTCCTCTGACACTATGTATAAACATTGTCCAGAAACAATTCGTTTCTTTAACAAGTAATCCAGCAGAGAGAAAAGTATGAGAATCTTTAAAGAACAGAATCCTATTTTTGGTTAACGGCTTTTATGTTTCTTAAGACCACCTGTGCTATTTGTCTCCGGCTTCTGTCGTGGAGATTGATTGTAAGTGCCATCCATCGAGAGCTTCCGGTTGCTAAGCAACTGAATGACAGCGTGCCATGTCCAATCTTTTTCTTCAAAATGTGAATTGAACTCCTGCTCTGAAAGCGGAGGCTAACCTCTTGGCTGGCGGCCAACAAATATACGAATGACATTATACGGCTGAACGAGCACTGTAGAGATTTCCTACTATTGGACGACGCGAATGTAAATTCGGGTCATAAACGCAAATGGGGTAATTCGGAGTAGCTCCCGCCGATGTATTTATTTAATCTTGTTGATACGTAACTCCAAGAAAAACGTTGCTTCTCCAGAAATATATGACACTAATAAAAGTTCTGAGTGTGGATCAATGTGATGGAGGAAAATGAATTATTTCCGTTACAGGAGGAGCATTCTAATAAGGAAATAATTCAATTAAAAGTGAATTTCGTTTTAAGCCAATCGTACATGAATATTGTCATCAGTTGCAAAACTCATCAATCATAGCTACTTGAATACGTGAAGAAACGGGAAGCCATATTCTATATATTACATACATATTTATTGACATTAATGAGACGTACACACAGGGTGTACCATAAATCTCGCAATACCGCATATTAATACAGCTGTAAGTGCATGATTCTAGAAGCAGAAAATTCTTAGTAAACATGGGTCCGTTTGTGAGGTAGTTTAAAATTTGTGACTACCAGCCACCACTAAATTCATGAGTGTAAACTTCACCCTAGTTAGGAAATTTACTTATACAACATTATGTAAACTTATTAGATAATTTGG
The DNA here is from genome assembly GCF_040414725.1 of Anabrus simplex. Lineage (NCBI taxonomy): Eukaryota > Metazoa > Arthropoda > Insecta > Orthoptera > Tettigoniidae > Anabrus > Anabrus simplex. Next base: position 317,829,963 of record NC_090271.1, read on the forward strand.
CACAAGTGCGGTTGTTTTTAATGACAAGAAAACAGTCTTCCTTTAACTATGAGTAAGTACACTGTAAAGTCATTGTAACTGTAACATTCTAAGTAAGACTCTTTTCATTTTCGGCTTTTCTTGGACACTCTTGTGGCCTTGAGGTTTCTTATTATGTGCGTTGTGCTCCTGGCTACCATCACATGTGATGCCTACCCTTCTACCTAATTGAACCAGGCCCCTTTCATCATCTTATTCTGGAAGTAAGAGTAGAACTACCTGCTTCTCATCTCTGTATTTTATATGTTTTAGATAATTTCTATACAACAAATAGGAAGGTACTATTCAAAGTTTCTTATCTTGTCGCTAATATTTAGTTAATCATGTTGTAACCGTCCTCCTCCCTTGCCCTTATTCCACTATTACCTAAACTTGGACTTCAATGATGTCTGTTTTCACTCCTCCCCTGAAGCGGGAGCGGGCCTTTTGGACGGTGACGCCGTTTCTCAGGCCAGAAGATTTGTATCAGAGACGGAAAGGGGGTTGGTCGCCGTGGTCTATACTAGAAACTGTCCTGGCATTCGCCTTAGTGCAGGAGAATGGAAAACCACGGAAAACCATTATCAGGACGCCGACGGTGGGAATCAACACCTCACCGTCTCCCGAATGCAGAGGCATAGAGCCACGGCTCTGCTCGGTTGGTCGGTCGGAGTACAGAGCTAGCGGACCACTTGTAGGTCGAGACCCACTCTGTATCCTCCGATGTCAACAAAAATCTTGCTCCACGACAAATGGACATACGGTAATGACTTACGTGTGCCCGTAAGTTCTTCAGGAGATATAGCCGTAGAATGTTTGAAAATTACTTTCATGTGCAAGATCATTCCTTTTTAAAAATTGAATCCACGGCATGTTACCAGTCACTCGATCTGGTCAGGAATGGAATGAATGAAGTCCCCATCTAGCTGTGAGGATGGAAACTGTGCTGAATGCCGAAGCCCGTCGCCCTCTTCTGGCGCAATGATTAATGACTGACAGATGAAATGTTTTGGGAGAGTGTTCTTTCTTTCTTAATCTGTTTACCCTCCAGGGTTGTTTTTTCCCTTGGATTCAGCGAGGGATCCCACGTCTACCACATCAAGGGGAGTGTTCTGGAGTGTGAGACATTGGGTCGGGGATACAACTGGGGAGGATGACCAGTACCTCACCCAGGTGACCTCACGTGTTATGCTGAACAGGGGCTTTTGTGGATGATGGGAAGGCTGGAAGGGATAGACAAGGAAAAGGGGAAGGAAGCGGCTGTGGCCTTTAGTTGGGTACCATCCCGGCATTTGCCTGGAGGAGAAACGGGAAACCACGAAAAACCACTTCCAGGATGGCTGAGGTGGTAATCGAACTCATCTCTACTCACTTGACCTCCCGAGGCTGGGTGGAACCCGTTCCAGCCCTGGTACCACTTTTCAAATTTCGTGGCAGAGCTGGGAAACGAACCCGGGCCTCCGGGGATGGCAGCTAATCATGCTAACCACTACACCACAGAGGCGGACTTGGAGAGTGTTTCTGGAATGAAAATGACAGGGAAAACCGGAGTACCCGGAGAAAATCCTGTCCCGCCTCCACTTTGTGTAGCAAAAATCTCATGCGGAGTGACCGTGATTTGAACTACGTGACTCAGCGTTGAGATGACAGCGCGCTGCCACCTGAGCCACGGTGGCTTGTCATAATACTGCAAATTAATATGTTCGTTGGGTATACAGAACCCTTGCTAGTAATCATGTGTGAACAACAAAATTATTTATTTTTCGTTCCAATCAACTGAGCTTTCGTAACTTGTTGCTAAAGTACAGTAAACAAATGCTGTACGAGGTGAACGACTCGGAGGAGGTGTTCCCGTGCGACGCAGTTTAGTGAAATGTCATGATTGTCTGCGGAGTACTGTGCCGCCTCTGTGGTGTAGTGGTTGGCGTGGTTAGCTGCCACCCCTGGAGGTCCGGGTTCGATTCCCGGCTCTGCCACGAAATTTGAAAACTGGTATGAGGGCTGGAACGGGGTACACTCAGCCTCGGGAGGTCAACTGAGTAGAGGTGGATTCGATTCCAACCTCAGCCATCCTGGAAGTGGTTTTCCGTGGTTTCCCACTTCTCATCCAGGCAAATGCCGGGATGGTACCTTACTTAAGGCCACGGCCGCTTCCTTCCCTTTTCCTTGCCTATCCCATCCAATCTTCCCATCCTTCCGCAAGGCCCCTGTTCAACATAGCAGGTGAGGACGCCTGGGCGAGGTACTGGTCATTCTCCCCAGTTTCATCCCCCGACCCAAAGTCTGAAAATCCAGGACAATGCCCTTGAGGCGGTAGAGATGGGGTCCCTCGCTGAGTCCGAAGAAAAAACCGACCCTGGAGGGTGAACAGATTAAGAAGAAGAAGAAGAAGAAGAAGAGTAGGTCTACTGTGGCGGCACACTTGTAAGGGCACGGACACTTGCGTGAATAATGCTACAATCCCTGATTTAACCCTTCGTATTCACAGTCACATCGCTCAAAATATTTGCTCGCCTACGTTCAATGCTTAATATAAAAGAAAAGAAGTATGAATTCGGAGTAGTTGTCTCACATCACTGTTCTCATCATTTCATCCTGAAATCACTCGGTATCGAGTGGCGAGTTGGCCGTGCGGTTAAGGGCGCACGGCTGTGAGCTTGCATCCAGGAGATGGTGGTTTCAAATCCCACTGTTGGCAGCCCTGTAGATGGTTTTCCGTGGTTTTCCATTTTCTCGCCACGCAAATGCTGGGTTTGTACCTTAATTAAGACCACGGCCACGTCCTTCTCATTCGTAGGCCTTCCCAATCCCATCGTCGCCGTAACACCTAACTGTGACGGTGCGACGTAAAGCATATAGTAGATACTGTATTATATCCTCTAAACACTTACGCCATCCTTGTGAAGAATAAGAAAATATTGATTTGCTAGATTCTGACTTTTGAAATGTTCGTGCTCCCTGTTCTACTACTTCCCATGATTTAAGTCCGGCTTTCAGCTACATTTGAAATTATAATGCCCTGAAACTGTTAGTTTAACAGACCGGAAGAATATTTTAGAGGCAGAAGCAAGAATGTCTTTATATGGTGGCTGCTTCAGTGCAATTTTTTGCCTGCACCGGAGATTTATTATCTCCATAAGAAAGCATGTACTACATGTTGGCAGGAAGAAAGATTAGCTCCAATTGGAATGCTTGCTGACGTACAGATTATTGCACTAAAGAGAGTGCTACAATGGAACTTCGGCAGACACGGTAATACGATATAAATCTCTGGGAATTCTCTCTAGGCTTCTGTGTAAGTTACGGCATGATGAATGTCGACGATATCTGTCTGAATCTATTCATTTCCTGCCAGATATTACCTCTCCTACATCGAATAGACTTGAAAGTAATATTATATTCCTTTAAGTCTCCGCTGCGTTATTCTGTCTTAAGCTAACAGCTGCAAATATTCAATTCTAATATCAAGTGAAAAGAAACGTATCGGTTACTGAATAGAACATTTTCTTTAGCAGATTTAGGCAAAAATGTATAGAAAATAAGAGATGTGTCTGCACGTTGCTCAGAATTAAAAGAGAATGATACTTCTGTATTGGCCGTGTCCACAGTGTCAAGGAAATACCCTTTTTTTCGTCATCTCTGTCTGTCTGTCTGTCTGTCTGTCTGTCTGTCTGTCTGTCTGTCTGTCTGTCTGTCTGTCTGTCTGTCTGTCTGTCTGTCTGTCTGTCTGTATGTATGTATGTATGTATGTATGTATGTATGTATGTATGCGCATCACGAAAAAATGGCTGAAGAGAATTTAATGAAAATCGTTGTATAAAGTTGGGGAGTATATAATCTAGGCTATAAATAAGTTTAATGACGCTGAGTGAAATGGTAGTTTAGGGGAAGGCCTAACATTCAATACTCAAAATTCTATGTTAATAGTGGTCCTGCCGATGGATACTACATAACTAAAGCTACATAGAATGAAATTTTCGATCGTTTAGTCCTTATATATTTTTACCGTACCGGCTTTGATTACAGAGATATTCATGAATTTCGATTTTTGTTGCTAAGTCAATTTCCAAGTCAGCCACGAGAAAATGGGTCAAAAGAATTGAATGAAAATCGCTATATACAGTCGGGGAATAAATCACTACATTCAGGGCTATAAATAAATGTAATCACGTTTCGTGAAATTGTAGTTTATGGGATGGCGCCTAAAATGTAATTTTTAAATACCTATGTTATTATGCAATTTAATACAAACTTACTCACAATGCGTACACGACTTCATCTAGAATTCTGTATACAATGTAGAATCCCGTAGTCTAGCACGGGTACAACAGCTAGTGTTAAATATCTTCATCTTCTCCGTCTTTTCCTTAAATCTAACTTCTATATATGATCATCTATTCTTCTCTTAATCCTTTACCTCTATATCACACACGGGTTTGGTTTAGTTTGCGTGGGAAGCGATATCATGAAAGAATTCGCTTCCTAACTAGCAGAGCGATGTGTTTTCTATCCCTTTTCCCCTTTACTTCTCCAGGATTCTCAGCCTTAATAATAATAATAATAATAATAATAATAATAATAATAATAATAATAATAATAATAATAATAATCATTCTTTCTTTGCCGGTCTTGCCATATTTATGTTGTTGTTTGAGTCATCAGTCCATAGACTCGTTTGATGCACCTCTCCATGCCACCCTATCTTGTGCCAAACTTTTCATTTCTACATAACTGCTGCATCCTTCATCTGCTCTAACCTGTTTGTCATATTCATAACTTTTTGTACCTCTACCGTTCTTTCCCTCTAAACTTCCCTCGAAAACCAACTGAACTAGTCCTGGGTGCCTTAAAATGTGTCCTATCATTCTATCTCTCCTTTTCGTCAAATTTAGCCACAACGATCTCATCTTAATAATTCGATTCATTATCTTCATTTGTGATTCGATCAATCGATCTCACCTTCAACAATCTTCTGTAACACCACATTCCAAAAGCTTCTATTCTCTTTATTTTTGAGCAAGTTATCGCCCATGTTTCACTTCCGTACAATACCAGGCTCTTCAAACACACCTTTCTGATAGTATAAATGTTCGAAGTGAGCGAATTCATTTTCTTCAGAAAGGCCTGTGCTAGCCAGAATTCTATGTTCCCATTACTTCTACCAACGTCAGTTATTTTACGACCCAAGTAACAATATTCACCTACTTTCTTTAAGACTTAATTTCCTAATCTAATATCCCCTGTATCACCTGACTTTGTACGATAGCACTCCATTACTTTTGTTTTGTACTTATTTATTTTTATCTTGCACTCCTTACGCAAGACTCCGTTCACACTACTAAGCAATTTTTCTAGATCTTATGCAGTCTCGGATCAAGTAAAAATATCATTAGCATTTCCTTTACTACCTGTTCTACACAATCATTGAGAAGGAGGAGAGGAAAACTGCAGCCTTCTCTCAGTTCTTTCTGGATTGGAGTGTGGCAAGGTTTCAGTTTGTTCCCCCTTCATTTCAACGTTTATATTTCATGTTTAAATGGGTAATTTTCCTCCATGTCTACACATCTTGGAGTTCTTCTTTCACCCGCTCTTTCCCTCTCAAACCCTCGTCGTTTAATTTCAGTTTGGGTCTTGCCCTCCTCCTATTTCCAGCAACATTTAAGGTCCTCACACTCCTTACCATGGGCTGTTAGTCCGTTCCTCTACCCACGGATAAACCATCTCAGCCTTTGTTCCTGAAACTAGTTGCTGTCGACTACAAATTTCACACGGGTGTTCCTCGAAGACGCTTCGTTACATGCAAATAAATCTGTGGCTTGGTTCTAAAAGGGCCAATGTAAAAATAACTGTTTTTCAGCTATGAGCATTTGAAGTTTTGCTTTTAGTTTTCCAATTACTTTTTTCAACAACTAACTTTCATACTTTCTTTGTGGAAGTCACCTTATTAAACGCCAATTTTTTCTATCGTATTCTTTAAAAATTGCTAGGTCTCTAATCTTTATTGGTAATCTAACATTATTGGCAAGGGCTTATTTAATTAAACGTTAACTGTTCGTTTAGTACTTAACAGAGACATTGGACCTTTTAACATGTTGCAAGCCAGGATAAAACGCGTTTGTTTCAGTTAATAGCTCAATTTCGATTAAAATAATAATGACATTGGCCCTTTTAGAACCAAGCCACAGAAATTATTCGTTATCAATTTGTTTCATTTATTTAAAGACATATTTATAATCATTTGATTTTCCCGAAAGGCCTTACTAAGTAGAATACACCTCTTCTCGTCCGATCACCGCAGTTAAATAACATCGGGCCTGATTAGTACTTGGGTGGGTTACCCAAAGGTAATTAGTCACTAGTTTTGTATAAAACTGTGGGAGATACCGCGCAGATTCAGCGACCAACATCTATGACGTTGTTATCTCGTACTTCCTGTCAAGTCATAAACTAATCATGTTATTTACTTTACATCCAACTAGCTACTTTTACGGTTTTAGGAGACGCCGACGTGCCGGAATTTAGTCCCGCAGGATTTTTTTGCATGCCGTAAATCTACCGCCACGAGGCTAACTTACATGAGCACCTTCAAATACCAGCGGACTTAGCCAGGATCGAACCTGCCAAATTGGAGTCAGAAGGCCAACGCATCAATCGTCTGAGCCACTCAGCCTGGGTGAATTCATAAGCTTTGAGTTAGGTTACATCCTGAAATAGCACAACGGAAGTTTATGCGGTCATGGAAACCGCGAAAGCTGATGGTGGCGGTACAATGTTACGCCAGTACTACACGGCCAGAGAAAAGATTAGACAGGGTAATGGATAGCTTTTAGTCCAAACGTATTATAACACGCTAATTATACGCGACATCACTGCATCTTTATTTCTTTCTCAATCTGCTTGCCCCACAGGGTTGGTTATTCCTCGGACTCAGTAAGAGATCCCACCTCTTCCACATCAAGGTCAGTGCCCTGGTGCTTGAGACTTAGGGTCGGGGATACAACTAGGGAGGAAGACAAGTACCTCGCCCAAGCAGCCTCAGCTTCTATACTGAACGGGGGAGGGGTGAGAATACAGGAACCGATAAACAAAGAAGAGGAAAGGAAGCGGACCTGGCCTTAAGTTAGGTCCATTCCCGGCATTTGCCTGGAAGGAAAGTGGGGAACCACGGAAAAACAATTCGAGGATGGTTGAGGTGGGAATCGAAACCCCCTCCTGTCAGTTGACCCCCCGAGACTGATTGGACCCCGTTCCAGTCCACATTCCACTTTTACATTTTTTGGAATAGCCGGTAATCGAACCCGGGATTCCAGGGATGGCAGCTAATCACACTAATCACTACACCACAGAGGTGGGCCTCGCTGTATTTTAATAACTTGAATTATTGTGCTCCCATTCAGTAAGGAACTGTTGTTACTCCAACTAACGAAACCCGATATCGATTAATATCGTACAATATTTAAGACTTGGAAGTAGCAAGCGGAACGATACAAAAGGTCAAGAATGAATGTTGAAAGTGGCGCTGATTTCGAATAACTAACATCACATTTTAGCAAGGGTAATGAATTTGTATTATAAGCATGCATTCTATGGGACGCTATTCAATTCTACGGCACAGAATACATTGTGCGAGCTAAACAAACTCCTTATCACTTGATACCAGACCTCGCATTAATCTGTGTAATAGCTGGTCGCCAAGAACTGATAAGAGAGAACGTATGGTCGTGCACTATAAAATCCTGAATATAATTGAAAAGTAGTTACTGCGCGATTTTTAATTCATCTCTAATTTATTTTGAGGTTTATCTTGGCGGGAGATAGCTGTTAACGTATAGAACCACACTGCAGTGGAGTAGCGGGCTTTATGCACGTTGTCATAATATTGGAATAACTTCTTTAATTCTATTTTCATACATTCCTGAATCCATACCAGTAAATATTGTAACATAACTAGCTGCTGAACCTATCGTTGATTGGTTAGTGTTGTTCAATTATAGCGTATCGTCATCCAGTGAAGATGAGTGGTGATGGTGGTAATTTTTGTTTTAAGAGGAAGTACAACCATCCTCTATTAATTATCATCAATTGTTAATTTACAGCCTAGTTGAGTCGCACAGACGGTTGAGGCGCTGGCCTTCTGACTCCCAGCTTGGCAGGTTCGATCCTGGCTCAGTCCTCTGGTACTTGAAGGCACTCAAATACGTTAGCCCTGTGTCGGTAATTATACTGGCACGTAGACGAACTCCTGCGGTTCTAAATTCTGGCACCTCGGCGTCTCCGAAAAGCGTAATTTGTATAGTTGGACATAAATCAAAATAAAATTTTTGTTATTATTATTATTATTATTATTATTATTATTATTATTATTATTATTATTATTATTTACTATTAATATTAACACTAGTCGTAGGAAGGAAATGGAAGGGGTTTGACAGTTAGAAAATTGAAAGTATCTGCCAAAGAGAGTCAAGAGCCACGAAGGGTGTACAAATGAAAAACTCCTTTGGCCTCGAATGTTCTAATACTTTTGGGGTCGGAAAAGAGCAGGAGTTGTGCAAGGAAGCTCTGATAGGATAGATGAAAGTGAGGAACACTACTGAAGTATGTGAAGGCTATGGAAGGACTCAGTTAAAGGTCCCATGATTGCCAACCCATGCGTGCAAGTTATAAGCCCCTGAGGCCCATTTTAGTCCCGTGTTCTGAGAGGCAGGGAACACCGTGGATGTTTTTCTACCACCCCCACCGACAGGGATATCTTGTGGATATGAAAGCGAGCATTAGAGGCAGAGCAGTTAACAACGGTTAGAGGCTCGTGGACACGTGCCTATTTCCTTTAGTCACTGCAGTTACACAGGAAGTGCGCATGGTTTTTTTATGTAGAATATTAGTACATATGCTGAATATTATCTTATCCGACTTCTTAGCTGAATGGTCAACGAATTGGCCTATAGTTCAGAGGGCCACCGGTTGCATTCCCGATACGTCGGGAATTTTAACTTCGTCTAGTTAATACCTCTAGCTCGGAGAACTGGTGTTTGTGTAGGTCTTAATACAAATCTCCATGATTTACATTCAAAATATAACATTACAAACAACCACAGAAACATGTAACAGTGAATACATGCCTTCACGTATGATTGGTGTCAGGAAGGGCATCCGGTCGTAAAACAGGACTACATCCATAGAAAGTGTCGATCCCAGGTAAATGGGAAAAGAACCAGGAAGAGGAAAATGCTTTAGTTTTATTTTGATAAGTCCAATAATATTGACTATGCTCAAGCCTGTATGTACAGCCCCACCATTTGCCTGGTGTGAAAAAGGGAAACGACGGAAAACCATCTTCAGGGCTGCCGACAGTGGGGTTCGAACCCACTATCTCCAGAATACTGGATACTGGCCGCACATATGCGACTGCATCTATCGAAACAATTATTTTAGAAAGAAGAGAATAGTTAACGAACATTTCATGTGTATGTACACTGTATGCATTAAATTATTACAAGACCATATTATATTTAATTAGGATAGAAATCTCAATATAAACTCAAGTGGGTAAGGGTTCATAAATTACGAGACTTTTTTTTTTGGCAGATGATTAATGTGAAGATGGCTATAGAGGAATAGCGTGCTTGCAATAAAGAACTGTGCTGCTGGTGCACTATGAAAATTTATGTTAAGTTCCTTAAATGCTGGGAGAATAAGGAATCTATTTACAAGGAAAATGAATGACCATAGCATTTTAAATGCTGCCCGATAGAAAACAAGGTATAGTTGATACAGCATAGAGAATCGGTTATTTCTAAATCCTTCAAAATTTATTCTCACCTGGAACTACTTCTGTCAGAGGTTGACTGAAACTCAGGTCCCTGTGCCTCTCTTCAATTGCAGCTCTGGTTTCTAAATTCCTCCCTCACTTGTCTGGCAATTTCTGATAAGTCATTCTTGATAGATAACGTGCTCCTATATTCCACTAGTTGTATTACAAGCCTCTGTGGATTAAAAGACACCTTCATATTGTGCTATTTTGAACAACTGATTTCTCATCTTACCACACTCTCTCACTTTGAAAGTTTAAGTTATGTCTCAAGGTTATTCCCTATTCTGCTACCGATATCAACACTGGTTACCTCATTTTCGAGATTTGTGTGTGCTAAATTCTCTTGTCTAAATTCAGCTCGATCAGTCTACATTAATGTGTACTTTACACCACAGAACACCAATATTGCTTTACACAGTGAATTCGTTCTTGCAACATATATGTTCTATATGAAGAGAACGAATTAACTGGCAACATTACCCTTCGTCATTACTGTCCTTAACAGCAACCGGAAACAACGCACACAATTTAACGATAGTACTAACCGATACAAACTATCACTCCATCTAAAACTTAAGTGATATCTTTCAGTGAGGTAAATCTCTCAGAGTTGTAACCACTTTAAAGAGTGTACGTTGAGTCAGCATGCTATACAAAATAATCGCCACAATAAATCAATAGAGACTAAGTTCGAGACGACATCAGTAGAAGTACATATGTATTGACTTTTATGGTGAAGTAACGTTAGGAAAATCGATGAGGGCAGATTAGTTAGGAGAATAATGTAAGGTGAGAGAAGCAGAAGGAGAACAAGACGACTATAGTTAGACCATGTAAAACTGACGTTGAGTAGGTCACACTCCTAGTCCTTTAGATGAAATGAAATGTCTTATGGCTTTTAGTGCCGGGATATCCCAGGACGGGTTCGACTCGCCAGGTGCAGGTCTTTCAATTTGACTCCCGTAGGTGACCTGCGCGTCGTGATGAGGATAAAATGATGATGAAGACAACACATACATCCAGCCCCGTGTCATTGGAATTAATCAATTAAGGTTAAGATCCCCGACCAGGCCGGGAATCGAACCTGGGACCCTCTGAACCGAAGGCCAGTACGCTGAGCGTTCAGCCAACGAGTCGGGCAGTCCTTTACTTGATATCTAATTCCCCATTCCCTTGTGATTCTGCTTAATAACGAATTAAAGAGAATCGGTTAAAGGCCATCACATTGACGAACTCCAGTCTTGACTTCGAAGGGGTTTGAAAGTTCATTTACAACTTACCTCTTGAGGTTGTATCCGTGAGTGTTTATCCAACTAGTTTTCCACTATTTGTATCTATCCCTAATTCTGCTAGCGTTAGGGCGGGCCAAAAAGGTCTTGTGGCGAAGACGGTATTGGAAGGAGGTAAGATACGGAAGGAAGCGACCGTGGCCTTAATTAAGGTACAGCCCCAGCATTTGCCTGGTGTGAAAATGGGAAACAACGAAAATCCATCTTCAGGGCTGCCGACAGTGGTGTTCGAAATCACTACCTATGGAATTCAAGTTGACAGCTACGTGCCCCAAACCACGCAGGGTTGTGATTCTAAGAATTCTACTCTGAACAAGCTCGACCTTCTCGAAACCCATATGGGTTCCCACCGATAATGTGTTTTGCTTGTTCGTTTAGATTGTGTAACAAAGCTTTAGCTACATATTGTTACTTGCCAGCCCCGTGGTAGCCCCTTTCTGTACTTCCAGGAACGGGCTGGTGACTCAGACGACCTGCAATCTCCCAGCCGGCTTGTGGGGTGGAACAGGCCTTTCCGTGCATTGTTCTCGGCGGCCGGCTTACCTGTGAGTTTCTTGGAGATTCAACGGGACCGTTCTCCCTCTAGTGACATCGCGAAATCACGCGAGCTATAAAACGGGAGGCCAGCCGAGGACTCGGGGTCAGTGCGACACTCAGTGAGTTGGGGTTCGGTGGCCGGGCTGAGCGCGACAGAGGTGTTGCCTGTCACTAGTGTCCCACCGAGGTCTGAACGAGGAACTGTTGTTGTGGTGTCGAAGAGATCAGTGTATATGGACTAGAGACGACAGAACGGAAGCCTGTACTGTGTGTTCGTGTATTTCTGTGGACTGAGGCAAAGCGAGTTTGAGGGTAAATGGACCTGTGTTAATGTTCGCTGTTGTGAGTATCGTCTTGCTGTTGAATATTGTTCAGCTGTTTAATTGTTCACTGCATGTTACTGTACATGTAATCGAACCAACGAGCAGCCATCGTGTGTCGTGTAGCCAGCGGTACTGTGCTCAAATCCCGCGGTCTACACACCGCTGCTGTACGAGGTGACTGAACTTCGGGAAACTAAAAGTAAGGATTATAGCCGTCCCCAGGTATATAATTCCAACCGGCCGGGACTCCCTGGCGAAATGAAATGGCATTATGGCTTTTAGTACCGGGAGTCTCCGAGGACAAGTTCGGCTCGCCAGGTGCAGGTCTTTTGATTCGACTCCCGTAGGCGACCTGCGTGTCTGGATGAGGATTAAATGATGATGAAAACGACACCTACACCCAGCCCCCGTGTCAGTTAAATTAACCCCGCCGGGAATCGAACCCGGGACTCCTGTAATCAAAGGCCAGCACGCTAACCATTTAGCCATGGAGCCGGACGACTCACTGGTGTTTGTACAGGAGAGAGATTTGTAAACAGACAGTAATTAGTAACTGTGGCCATTCACAGCTGGTTAGAATTGTGTGTTAGAATTATATATAAATTACAGTAATGAAACAGATGTAGTTGTATTTGTAACAATATTTATTATTTTTTAAGCTATTGGCTGAAAGGAAATATCTGTATAATTGTTGAGCTCTGTCTTATCATCTTTGTTGTGCAAGGGGTGTATTATGGCCTGTTTCTGATCATGTGGTAGGTGTTTTCTTTCCCAGTAAGAAATGATAACTTTGTGTGTAAAGCTTCAGCTGCCAGTTATATTATTATTATTATTATTATTATTGTTATTATTATTATTATTATTATTATTATTATTATTATTATTATTATTATTATTATTATTATTATTATTATTATTATTATTATTATTATTGAAATCCTCAGCCGTTGAGTTCGATTCTAAATATCAATTTCTTTCGGCTTCTACAGTATATGATTTTTCTGAATAGAAATCAGTACAGTCACCGTGCATATGGCTGGGCAGTTAGAGGGGTACGCATCTGCACGTCATCACTAAACGGAGGATGGCTGTCTAAAAGCACTTGTTGCCCGGTACTGAATTGTGGTATATTTCTAGTGAACTCAGAGAGTATTTGAACTCTACGTAAGTGGTATTTCCGTTTCCTGTTCTCTTGACTCCCTAACAGGAAATGGAATTTACCTCCTTCTGGATGAACTAGACATACCTCACTATTCCAGCTAAGCGATCTTCCCCCACAGAGTTAAACGGGTTTGGCCTATAGATTTTTCGTTTATCTTAGTTGATACAGTCTGTGATAACATTCATCTCTTGTCATTGGACGTAAGCCGATTACAGAGAGTAGAGATAATAATCTTTAAAGCAACCCCCTAGAGCCTCTTCTGTGCTCCAAATAAACGCTCGTTATAACTAACGAGGGACTTGCTTATTTAATATCCATTATAGCAATTAAGTGCTCACAGTTAACAGAAGCCCGAGATTGACTAACTTAAATCTCCGACTCTCCGAGCATAATAGATGGTGGGGTCTGCAATCACGGGGCCCGTTATCTACAGCAGTTGGTCGTGAGGCACATACCGACATGATCCTGGGGCGTAGTCGGTCATTTATTTGTCCTTCTGTTCGTGGGGTAGCTGGCTAGATCACCGATCTTGTTGGTAGCAGTTAACAGCTTTTAAATGCGAGAACTTCATGTCCTTGATTTCCGGGACGTTGAAGAAGTACTGCACTGCACTGGACAACCCGGCATGTCTTAAATCCCATAGAAGGTAATTGAAGAGCTATTATAGTAAATACTGATGTGTGTTGCGACAATTATTATTATTATTATTATTATTATTATTATTATTATTATTATTATTATTATTATTATTATTATTGAGGTACGTAGCTCTCAGCTTGATTGCATTCGCGAGATGGTGAGATTATTGTACTTCTTCAAACAATCAATCAATCAATCAATCAATCAATCAATCAATCAATCAATCAATCAATCAATCAATCAATCAATCAATCAATCAATCAATCAATCAATCAATCAATCAATCAATCAATCAATCAATCAATCAATCAATCAATCAATCAATCAATCAATCAATCAATCAATCAATCAATCAATCAATCAATCAATCAATCATCTCGGATCTGCATTCAGGCCTCCCACCCTGGTTGCATAATCCGAATCACTATCAACTGATTACCTAGTCCTTTTTTTAAATTATTTCAAAATCGTTATCGAACATCTCTTGATAAAGTCCTCTTCTTATAAATGCATACTTTCCCTCATTTATCTTCTTGAATTTCAAATTTATCTTCATATTTTGGTCCTTCGTAACTTTAGAAGCTACAATTGAAGTTATTCATCTACAATTGTCTCTCCACTGACAGTGCGGGACAGCCCGCTTAGTCGAGCAGCTCGTCTCCTTACTCACAAGTCTTCCCAGATCAAAGTTTGAAACATTTTCATAACACTACTCTTTTGTCGGAAATCACCACAAATCGCCCTGGTTTCTTTGCATTTTTTTTCACATCTCATAGCAAGCAATCTTGGTGTGGTGGCTATGCACTACAACCGTACTCCCTTCTACATCCTTACCAACAATCCTAAATAGGCCTACTCTATCTGTAACCTTTACCTACAACCTCGTTAAAAAGGTCACCTCAATGAAGATCTTTACTTTTGCTAATTCCTAATTACTTATAGTGATTTCCATGAGGTACATTCACCCCTTCACACGGTAATATAAACTGAGGAGAATTTTTCTCATGGCGAAACTTACAACCAGACTGTTCATCCCGTTTGCCATCATACCATTGTCTGCTGTCCATCCTCCATTCTTTTTACAATTTATTTTACTTCGCACTGACACACATAGGCCCTCTGACAACGATGTGATAGGAAAGGCCTAGAAGTGGGAAGGAAGCGGCCGTGGCCTTAATTAAGGTTCAGGCCAGCATTTTCCCGATGTGAGAATGGAAAATCGCGGAAAATCACCTCCAGGGCTTCTGACAGTGGGTTTCGAACCAAGTCTCTCAAGGATGTAAGCTTCCAGTTGCGCGCCCCTAACCGCACGGCCAACTCGCCCGCTGCTGTCGATCTCACAACATTGTCGAGGTTAATTTGCAGTCGCTCACAATCCGGTAACTTATCATCCACTCTGTATAGTATGACATTAATAATTAATACCAATATACCTAAAATGATACATTTTCATAGCTACAATGATCACTCATCGCTGTTCAATACTACATTGTCTCACGTGTGATGCTCAGACTCATGTGCACACGATACTGAGGGGACAGACAGAAGACTATTGTTACCATGCCAAACACAGGGATGTGCGCACAATTGATATCCTATGCAGGCTTGCTCCACTGTAGAGCTTCAACTGCGTCACCTACGCCAGTAACACGTTTCCTGTAGGTCGGACCTTTCGTTATTGTCTTATTTTGATCTCAATGAGGGAATTGTCAGCATCATTTGAACTCAATGGGCGAGACACAAACAGGCCGCTGTCACACAACCTTATTAACGCCAGAAATCGAAAATTAAAGGGGATTTCCGGCCTTGGCAAAACGATCAAGCACGATGAAGCTATACCAGGCATGCCTACCATCAAGTAGGTTGTGTTCTATTTACCTGACTTTACAAAGGTGAAAAATGACAGTATCCTCCTAATTCAATACAATAAATATTCCGTCATTAGACGGAGTAAACAAATTCAAACATGTTTCGGCTCGTTTGAGCCATCTTCAGTGAAAAATGAGGGGAAATTTGAAATAATTTACATAATATAACTTGAAAAAATGCTAAAAAAGCTGTTGTTTCTAAAGCTTTAAATTTCATTGGTGTTTTTTCCATGTCACAGGCTTTTCGCCTGCACGTCATCAGGCTTGGTTTCTCAAAAATGTTTGATCCCGCTCCCCTCCTGACCAATTTAATGTGATGGGTTTCTACAAGGATGATTTTCGACAGTGATTTCAACCTGTTTGTTATTGTTACTAAACAATATTTTGTAAACTATGAGGTCCACAACCTCACCATGTGCTACTATTGTTCATTTCCGTCTGCATCATTTGTTTTTTCATTCCTTTGTTTTCTTAGGTTAACACAGTTTTTAGTTTCAATTTTTATTTTAAATTAACACCTTTTCACTGAATTTTGTCGCAGTGAGTTGTTTTTTGCTCCGCATATTGATGTAAATATTGTATATTTGTGCCAATTTTGTTTCCGTCAAGGCTCTCTTTTGTTTGTCTTTTCATTTGCTACTTCATTATGTTTTTTAGCATTTTTTCAACTTATATTATGTAAATTATTTCAAATCCCCCCTCATTTTTCACTGAAGATGGCTCAAACGAGCCGAAACATGTTTGAATTTGTTTACTCCGTCTAATAACGGAATATTTAATGTATTGAATTAGGAGGATACTCTCATTTTTCACCTTTGTAAAGTGAAAACCGTCAATACGGAATGATTTTAATATCTATTTACCTGAGTTAAAACTGTTGGTGATTTTCCACAAAAAATTCTTCCTAAATTGCTGTTCATCTTCCACAACGATTCTGATCACTTGTATAAAACGATTTTAATCATTTCTGAGCTACCATTGATCAACCACAACACTTTTAGTCATTTCCATTCTGCCATTGATCTAGCACAACCTCCCATAACAATTTCTAACATTACGAAAAAGACACTGAAGTAAATTGTTGAATAAATTGTAACAAATGAATATTCTCAAACAACGTTATGAAGTTCGTATTATAAACAGCATCCGATAGGTATTCGTGCTTAACTTCCTCATTAGTACGAAGTTTTAGCCTTAATTTCTTTCACCATTTGTTGGAAAATATGGCCAATTATATGATCTTGAAGATATTCATATATTATGTCAGACTCATTGGCTGAATGGTCAGGAAGTAAGTATAAATAACCACCTAATCGATACTTTATTAATGCCTCAGGCAAAATTGAATAAAATTAAAACTTACAGGACATGTTTCGACCACTTAGTGGTCCTCTTCAGCTGTATAAATAAAGAACTGAAAAGAAAAACATTGACAATAAGCACAAATAAAAGTTCTTTGGAGACTCCTTTGATAAAAATGGTGGTCGTCAGAATAGGTCATCTTGCCTTTCGTTCTTGTTTGGAAAAGATGTTTATTCTGCGCTGTCTAGAGGGTCTGTCTTTGAGCGCGACCTGGTGAAGTAACGATGTGATACAGTTTGACAGTTCATGGAAAGCTCTGGAGAGAAGGGAAGTAGAGTTTCATCGTCATCTAAAATAACATGTGAGGCAGGAGGGAGATTGGGCTGTGCTTCTGCGATGTCGTGTTTGATTATATCTCTTGTTCGTCTAGTCTGTTTCATGTCTACCCATTCTAAGTATTTGCTAATATTCTCATATAAGATGTTTTTATGCTCGTTGTTTTCGTTGAGATTCTCTTCACCGTTTTCCAATTTATCAAGAACGATGTGGATGTTTTCCAGGTTGTTCATAAGATTACCTTTATTAATCATACAGATAATTTGAAGGTCCTGTTTTATATTGGTGAATTTGTGGTTGGACTCTTTCATATGGGATCCCATGGCAGAGAATCTTTTGTATCTTTCAGCATTGACGTGTTCTTGATATCTAATTGAGAAGTTCCTTCCAGATTGTCCCACGTAAGTTTTTTTACATTGAGCACAAGTCAGCTTATAAATACCCGATTCCTGGAATTCGTCATCTTTAAGTTTATTAGCTTTATTATGACTAAAGAACCTATGTTTCGTGTTGTTGTTTGTAGAGAAGGCTACCTTGGTATTGTGTTTCTTGAATAAGTTGGTGATTTCGTAAATCTTCGGGTTATTAAAGGTGAATATGAATGGTCAGTGTTGAAGCCTTCGGTTCAGAGGGTCCTGGATTCGATTACAGGCCGTGTCGGGTACTTTACTCTCGTATGACTAATTGTGGGTGTTTGTGTTCCTTTCAACACTCTTCTCTTCATATTGAGACAACACACTAGACTACCAAGTACTATAGAGGTACGCAATTGTGATTATATCTCTGCAGATAGGGTTGGTGTCAGGGAGGGCATCAGATCATAAAACAGGGCCAAATTCAAATGTGCGGCACTGTTCGCAACCGTGACCACACTGGTGTGGGAAAAATGGTAGAGGAAGAAGGATTTAATTAATTTCGTGTGGCTGTTTCTAGTCGAGTGCAGCCCTTGTGAGGCAGACCCTCCGGTGAGGGTGGGCGGCACCTGCCATTTGTAGGTGACTGCGTGTTATTGTGGTGGAGGATAGTGTTATGTGTGGTGTGTGAATTGCAGGGATGTTGGGGACAGCACAAACACTCAGCCCCCAGTCCATTGGAATTAACCAATGAAGGTTAAAAAACCCCGACCCGGCCGGGAATCGAACCCAGGACCCTCTGAACCGAAGGCCAGTACGCTGATCATTCAGCCATATCATCTTGAAATGCTGTGCACTGGTGGCCATCTTTTGCAAGAATATTAGAATTCAGAGATATATCCTGGACGTGTGACTATTGATATGGGTTGAGTACAGCTACGAGATTAACTCATATTATAGCAGCATTTAGTGTGAGAGAAAGTGAGTGTGTCTCTGGAAGTACTTGCGCAGAAATCAAGGTGAGTAGGAGGAAACATTTCCTAGTTTGGTGATAGTACAAGTGATGTTTCTGCCGATGTCAGTGACCTGGTCCCACCTCCTCCTCAGCCTCCCCCTTCCCTTTAGGGAGATATTCTCAGTAAAAAAATCTTCATAACAATAATAATATTGATTATTATTAACAAATACATCGCAATTGGGAAATATCCCGGTTACAATGGTCACTACAGTAGTGTGATAATAAAGTAAAGTTGAAACATAAATTACTCCAAAACAACAACAAGAGTACAACAAGCAATTCCATGGAAAGGAAATATTACAAGAAATACTACTAGTTTAACATTCTAAATCCGGCATCATCATATACAAATTCATATTTATTTCCAATGCTTAACACTAGGGCTTACAATACTACTTATCAACAAGCCCTACCATGTTGCCATGTTAACGTGCTATCATTAATGGTTCACATTGACAAAATACAAGCTCTCTGTCGAGGTACTATTACCGTAGAAAATGTATCACAGACGAGTGTGTCATTTACTGTCTTAAAGATCTTAAAAGTAAAATAGCAGCAACCTAACACCCTGCAATTCCCCATCCACCGGAATATGTAATTGAAGAAGTTTCGACTAAAAATCAAGAAGTACTGCTCGGACTTCTTAATACAGCCCCAAACCTACTTGAATGAACAATATACAACAAGCAAAGCGAAATGGAATGTACATGCTGACTTTGAGGTAATTATCGGTTATGCTGTTAGAAACAATCATAAATTAAACCTCATAATCACTTGCCATTAACATCGGTTTATCAAGAAATTTAAGAGCTATCTGGCCGAGGTGGTGAAGGTGTGCTCGCTTCACACGAAAGGATGTGGGTTAGATTCCCCTTTAGGGAAAAGAAAAATGTAACAGGCGTGATTTCCACTTCGCGAGGTTCACATGGTCCTGGGGTTCACTCACACTACACAAAAAATGAGTACCAGGTTAATTTCGAGGGCGGGGGGGCAAAAGCCGGCCAGGCGTCTACCCCATCAAATGCTGAGGTTACGGGTAGTGTAAAACTTCATCTTTCACCCTTTCAGCGGCCTTCATCACCTGTAAGGAGGTGAGACTGTTTTCTTTGCTTTACTTTGCACCTTTCAAAACAAAATTGTATTCCTCCGATAGCTTTAAGTAATACTGTTGGGGCTTATTTTGAATCAGTTACCAACCCTTGAGTTCTTATTACGGAAACTCTCAATTGCCCAGGCCAAATAACAAATAATTCCAAAATGGTTTATCGTAGCGTGCATTCTTGTTTTGCAAGTTGCTTTACGTAGCACCGACACAGATAGGTCTTATGGTGACGATGGGACCGGAAAGGGCCAGGATTGGGAAGGAAGCGGCCGTGGCCTTAATTAAGGTACAGCCCCAGCGTTTGCCTGGTGAGAAAATGGGAAACCACGGGAAAGCATGTTCAGGGCTGCCGACAGTGGGGTTCGAACCACTATCTTCTGAATACTGCATGCTGGCCGCACTTAAGCGACTGCAGCTATCGACCTCGGTGTGCATTCTTTAGGACGGTTTAGAAATATATCCCCTCGATTTCTAAACATTCAGCTTGTTCAGTCATTGCTATTTCCGACCTTCGAATATTGCGAAGTTTTACTGATTTAAGAAATGAATGAATTATGAAACTTCAACGCACTAAAAATGCTTGCTTTGTATATGCTAGGAATTTACTTATGACGGTCGAGTTTCTCTCTTACACAAGCAACTCTCTTTATTACAACTAGATGACAGAGGTAAACTATATTGAACAACCATACTCTTGTAAACCAAGTTATTTTGGAAGATATTCCTGCGTATCACTTATGAAATTTTCATTGTCTTTGTTCTATAATACTCGTTCAATGTCTCTCGTAGAAATACGTGTCCAGCCAAGAACCACATATCATCAATCATTCGCTGTCGGTGCTTCAGGACGTTGGAATGCTCTCCCCAAAGACATCAAGGATTCTGCAACAAAAAGTAAACCTCTTACCAGCAGTTCTTCCAGTGAGGAATCTGTGTAATAGAACGAGTGATTGTGTGTGAAAATGATGAGACGAGATTCATATACAGTTAGAGGAAATATTTAGTTAAATATTAATTCTCGGGTATAAGTAAATTAGCTTTTTAATTTTCCGTTAAGTGATTATAAGCTCTTTTAGCTACTGATTGACCTAGGGAAATTTCCCTACGACGTAGAAGGATGCCCCCATCATCCCGATTCAATCCTTATTAGTAATGGTCAGTATATCAATAATTAAATTAATTAAATTAATTAAATAAATTAAATTAATTATCGATATGTACCAATTAGAGATAAACAACAAGTAGAAATTCAGTAATAATGTGTATCTGGTACAGCGAAGATTAGTTAAGTTTATTTAATATTTTTACTGTTATTATTTTATTTTGGTTAATGTGCATTGCATTATTGTAATTATTTTATATATGTGGTAGTGTTACCATAATCCAATTCAGATCAATTATAAGTTAACATACTGTATCTGGAGAAAATTGTTGAAAATATTATTAAGTGTAAGAAAGTGCCAGACCGCCTAACTTTGCCACGTGAAAGAAGCCAAATAAGAAACTAAATAAATACTTCTTGAGTTAATGCAGTAATGTTAATATTTTTCAAATCAGTACAGTACAATATGGGTAAATCTTTCATTGGTACTTTTCCTTATTTCCGTCTAAAGCATTACTGTTATTTCTGTCGAGACTGAGTGAGTTGGCCGTGCGGGTAGGGTCTTGAGGCTGTGATCTTGCATTGGATTTGAACCCCACTGTCGACAGCCCAGAACAGGGTTATCCGTTATTTCTCATTTTCATATCAGGCAAATGATGGGACTATACCTTGATTATAACCTCTCCCGCTTCTTTCCCACTTCTACCCGTTTCTTATCTGTGTCGGTGTGACGTAAAGCAAATTGTAAAACATAAAATAATATTTCGAGAGACAGACTAACGAATGGTTCATCAAAAGGAGTGTAGCAGCCTTTCGGAAGTTACAAGGGTGACAGTCTGTAGGCCTATGTTACTATGATATGGCCTTGTAATGATATTTAACATGGCTTAGGAGTGTTGATACTGCTAAACAGCTGAAAGCAACGGGCAGATACACCCATAACTAACTTCGGAAACTATGCAGCGCTGTTTGTATGAATAATGTACTAAAGATGGTTTCCTCTGGGGTAAAATATTTCGGAGGTAAAAGAGCAACCCCAATTCGAATTGGCAGGTGGGGACAACACGAGAGAGGGATATCATCAGGAAGATGTATACTGTAATTCTGCGAGTCGGAGCATGGAATGTTAGAAGTTTGAATCAATGTGGTAGGACAGAGAATGTGAAAAGTGAAGTGGATAGAATAAAGTTATAGCTAGTTAGTATAAGTGAAGTACAGTACGTTTGCAGGAAGAGCAGGATGTTTGATCAGGCGACTACAGAATTATAAACACAAAATCAAACCGAGGAAATGCAGGAGTTGATTTAATAATGAATAAGGAAATAGGGCAGCGGGTAAGCTACTACGACCAACAGAGTGAACGAATTATTACTGTCAGGACAGACACCAAGCCAATGCCCATCCCAGCATTTGCGTGGGGACGAAGTGGGGAAACAACGGAAATCCACTTCGAGGAAGGCTGTGGCGGAAATCGAACCCGAGCCTCCAAGGGTGGCAGCTAATCACACTAAGCACTACACCACAGAGGCGGACCTGTACTTAAATACGCAACGAAATTTGTCAAAAATACCATATCATAAACAGCATTCATCTTTTAATGTCAAATCAAATCACTAAATGACTATTTTGTTGGTTAGTCAAGTGATGCAAAAAGGAAGTTAAAAAACTAAAGGAGGTGCAATAAACCATCAAATGTACAAGCGACATTATCTCAGATTACGACAATATATTTATAATATCACAAATTTTTATATACGAAAAAGAAAATTATTTTTTAATCTCCATTTTCGTATATAATATCATGCATTCTACAGGAAAGATGAATTAATGCAAAGGATTTTGTTGCGTTTGGGTAAATATCTCGAAATCAAGTTTTCGCACTTGATCAAGTGATGTATAACACTATGCAATTGATGATTTGTCTCATGGTTGGATAGTGGCTCAGGTCTATAAATCTAAGGATAACGGTGGAGGGAATTCGTCACGCGAACCACGGGTTACCTCATAATCTGCAGTCTTTCCGACAAAACAACGGGCACTTGGAGGGACAAGGCATCTGAGGATGTTTTTACAGAGTACAATATGTCATTCTTCGTTTATCAGTGTGTGTTATTTTACAGGTATGTTATAGTGTTATATGTGTTTTAGTGTTCGACAGACTTTAAACCCATAATTACAACCTGTGACAATAAATGCAGATCAGTATTGATTGACTGATTGATTGAAAGTAATGTGAATAGCTCTGTACTATCAACGTAGATGAACAATGCACGACATTGACCTTACTCACCTTCGAAATAGTCCCCTCGCATAACTTGCACTGATGAGTTCGGCGATACATGTCTTGGAAACTTTGCAAGAAGGCTTCCTTTGGGATGGTGTTCAAAAGCTTCGTTACGTGTCGTTGGATGCCAGGAATATCGTCAAATCTCTTTCCTTTCAAAACGAGTTTGAGTCGTGGGAATAGGAAGAAGTCTGGAGGATTGAGATCTGGTAAGTATGTGAAATGTTCTAGTTGCACAACACCCTTCTTTGTCATGAACAGTTTGACGATATTGGCTGTGTGTGGGCGATTCGCGGTTAATCTGCAGTTCATCCGCTATCATGCCCACAGTTAATCGCCGAGCGTTCGTGATTAATGTCCTCACCTTCTCAATGTTTTCGTCTCTGACGGCGGTCACCGGTCTTCCGCTACGGGGGTTGTCAAAAATAATTTCCCGGCCTCCTTGAAAACGGGCGAAACACTCATACACACACTTCAAGGACAGTACTTGATCCTCATAAACACGTACCAGCACCACATATGTTTCTTTCGGTGTCTTGCCAAGCTTAAAACAAAACTGTATATAAATCTTTTGGTCGTTCGTATTCCTGTTCGCAGTTCAGAACCAACGCACTAAACACGCACTGTGCCAAACAGGTCATACACGGCACACACACACGATGCTCAACTGAAAAACGTTGGGAGCAGGTGGTCAAAACCTGCTGCTACGCAGGTGCAGCGTTGCGTGTTGCTAGTGTGGTCGGATCTACCGTTCTGACTTAATTCGAAGGGCCGATGGCCTTGGATGTTAGGCCCCTTTAAAGAACAAGCAACAACGATTTCATTCACCGAACTTTATTATCACAGGTTGTATATTTTCCGTACCGTATATTAACCGAATCGACACTCAAATGTGTGGCTTCCTTCTTTAATTATTGATTGATTGATTGATTGATTGATAGATAGATAGATAGATAGATAGATAGATAGATTGACTGATTGATTGATTGATTGATTGATTGATTGATTGATTGATTGATTGATTGATTGATTGATTGATTGATTGATTGATTGATTGATTGATTGATTGATTGATTGATTGATTGATTGATTGATTGATTGATTGATTGATTGATTGATTGAGGGCATGGGGATTTCAGTGCTATGGTTTGAGCTGAATTTTGGTAATCTCTTCTTTATACCCATACATTTCAACCGGAATAGCAGTGAACATCCATGTTATCAGAGGTAGCAATAGTTCACAATACTTTGACTTATCGATATTCTACTGCGCATGGGGTCAACTTGCAGGATATTAATCCCCTATTGAATGAAACGCTCATTGAATCATATGTAAATCATATCACATCAATTGTGTCCATTTGAATCGGCTTTTTAGGTTTGTGGCACTGTTGTGGTTCTCTGTGACTGTAATAGAAATAATCTAATTTTGATAGTTTCGTTAGCGTACTTTGATTAATTTCTCTTTGATAGTTAATTATTTCTAGTACGACTAGGATTTATCGGAACTAACGTGAAAGACCGCCTACTGCATGGACTGTGTAGAACGCAAAAGACTGAGGGTGATAAATTTCATTTCCCATGTAGAAGGTGAAATAATATGTTTCATTTTCAGTAATACTAGTAAAAATTAAAATGTATTTATTTATCGTCTACAAGATAACACACTTGCAGATAACCCCCAAACCCCATGGCACTACAGCTCCTGAAGGGCCTGGGCCTACCAAGTGACCGTTGCTCAGCCCGAAGGCCTGCAGATTACGAGGTGTCGTGTGATCAGCACGACGAATCCTCTCGGCCGTTATTCTTGGCTTTCGAGACCGGGGTCGCTATCTAACCGTCAGATAGCTTTTCAATTCTAATCACGTAGGCTGAGTGGACCTCGAACCAGCCCTCAGGTCCAGGTAAAAATCCCTGACCTGGGCGGGAATCGAACCCGGGGCCTCCGGGTAAGAGGCAGGCACGCTACACCACGGGGCCGACTTGCAGGTAATGCAATAGAAAATTAAAAAACTATCTGCAATAAGCAAAAAATTACATATAAGTACAAATTTACACATACGTATAAATATACAAGATACAATGGTACGCCTCCACGAAGAGGGAATAGAAATGGTCATCTCCTGATCACTCATGGAAGCAGCAAAGCAAGTGTCAAATAGACATTAAGACGTTCGCACGAAGTAGTGCTCATATAGGTCATCACGGAACAAACAGTGAGAAGAGGACACGCAAGTGTAAAGTATGTGATAGAGAATTTCCGCGTGGGGAGAAGCTGAAGAACATAAAAGAGACCTCCACAAATATTCCGAGGAGAAGCAAGAACGAAATGTGCTGGGGGTATACTTCATAAGGAGGGACGAAAAACTGTACAAATGTCAAGAATGTAATAACATGTTTCCTCTAATTGTTGACCTCGAAAGACATAATTGCATCCACTCGGAGGTGAGAGTACACGAGTGTACAACATACAGTACTACGTTTTCACGATACTAACTAGGAAATAACCTACATAATAATGATCCTCAGTACCTACTCACCTGAACGAATTGCATTGTCCCTGGCTTGCCGGAGGCCATAGCCCTTAAGGGATTTCAAGGGCAACTTATATATTTTATTTATATTTGTAAACTAGCATATGTACCCGTTCTTCGCACGGGAATCGGTAATAGGTTTCACGATCCCTTCAGTAATTTTTGCGAAGATACATGCCTGAATTCAAACGTGTAATGCGGATTGTTAAACTGATATTCTTCTATGAAAACACGTGGCAGTATTTATTTATTTATTTATTTATTTATTTATTTATTTATTAGATACAGCCTATGGAGGGCCATTTTACACTAATAATAATAATAATAATAATAATAATAATAATAATAATAATAATAATAATAATAAGTTTAAATAAGTATAAAAGATAACAAAGGTATAAACAACAACATTAAGTAGCAACAATAATTAACAATTTTAACAGTAACAATGTGACAACAATGACAACGGTAACTGACAAGTGTCGGTTTCAGAAATTAGGAAGAAGAAAGGTCAAGGGTTGGAGGGACAGAAGAAAGTGAAAACCTGGAGAGGACTTCAAAGGAATCTTTTAATTTTTTGTTTGAAGGATGCGAAAGGTGTGAATATGTCGATATCGGGTAGTGAATTACCAAGAGTAGGGAGACGGTGGAAGATAGAGCGTTGTTGTAAAGTTAGGCGCGGATGGGACACATGATGGGTGAGCCGGTTGCGTGTAGGGCGGGGAGGAACGTGTATAGGGAAGTACGCTGGAAGAGAATTACATTTGGTGTAGCCATTGATTATTTTGTGCAGGTAACATAGATCAGAGAACTGTAAACGGTTTCTCAGGTCAAGTATACCCAGGTAGTTCATAATGTCAGATTTAGTTTTGTTCTTAAAAACAGGATTACGAGTCTTAACAATGAAAGTGAAAAAGTTAAAAATACTATTTAGTTGAGATATGTTTGTGATAGCAGATGAGGACCAAATAGGGGAACAAAAGTCAATAATGGGGAGAACATACGAGACAAAGTATAATTTTAAGGCGTTAATATCATTAATTTCAGTAAACCTGTAAAGAATGCCCAGAGTACGCATAGCACGGGATTTTATGGAGTGAATGTGAGCAGAGAAGGTTAGTTTACAGTCTATTATAACACCTAGGTCTCTTACCTGAGAAGCCGATTGCAATGTATTTCCGTGGATGGTATATGCAGTGTTCATTCCTTGCTTTAGCAATGAAAAGGAGATTGTATTGCACTTCTTAAAATTGGGAGAAAGATTCCATTTCTTAAACCAGTCACCACACGAATTGAGAATAGTCTGTAATTCGTCACAGTCATCAGGCGTAGACACTTCTCTTAGGATTTTCAGGTCGTCGGCGTACAAGAGGAGGGAACACTGACTATTTCGGGTGCAAAAAATTATGTCATCGATATAGAGAACAAAGAGTAGGGGTCCCAGAATACTGCCCTGTGATACTCCTGATAACACAGATAACCATGATGAGGCAGATTCAGGGAGTACCACTCTTTGTTTTCTGCCGGAGAGGAAACTTGTGATCAATGACAAGACGGGGCCATGGATATTAAATCTGGTAGCGAGCTTATGAAGAAGAAGTGCATGATCCACTGAGTCGAATGCCTTGGCCAGATCTATATAGATTGCATCTAACTGACATTTATTTTCCATTGCTGAAATGATGTGGTGATTGAAAACAGTGAGGTTAGTGAGGCATGATTTTCCGAGAGTGAATCCGTGTTGTTCTTCAGATATGTACGGCTGTGTAAAAAAGAGGAGTCGGCGGTGGATTATTCTTTCGAGGACAGAGGATAGTATTGGAACGATAGATATTGGGCGGTACGATGAGATATCATATTTGTTGCCAGATTTGAAAATAGGTGTGATATCAGCTTGTTTCCAGCTGTCGGGGAATGTACCAGTAGCCATACACAGGTTTAAAATTGTAGATAACGGTGCACAGAGAGATGCAGAAGTATTTTTGAGGAATATAGGGCTAATATCATTGGGCCCGGTGGAGCGGTTTGTTGGGAGACTATTGAGAATATTTTGTACTTCGTTAGGGGTCGTTGATATTTGTGACAGTGAGTAACTGCAAACACTATTGATCTGTGGTAGTTCTGTGATAGGTGCAGGAGGGCTAAAAGTAGAGTGAAAGTACTCATTGAATTTTTGAGACCTTAATTCAGTTGGGACATCATCACTATGTAGTTTAAGATTCAGTGGTATCCGGGGTGACTTTTTGCGTGACGAAATTAGGGTCCAGAACTTTTTAGGGTTGCGATTTTGAGATTTTCCTGAGGTGTTTAAAAGTATTGTACGTGTGTGAATTGGGGATAGACTTCCAGAGTGACCACGCACGGGTTTTGTTCTTTAGTAGCAATTTAGTTTCGGCACTCAGCCAGGGGGGACATTTGTGCGTTCTGGGTTTGGAGAAAGGTACATGCTGTTTAATGGTGGCAAATATTAAATCCTCAAACAGGCAAACCGCACTATTGACGTCACGCTCAGCTGATAACCAGCACCAAGGGAGGGATGACAAGTCCTGGTTGACGACTAGCCAGTCCACTTTACTCCAGAGCGGAAATGTTCGCCTCGCAGCGGGTGGGAAGTCTTTATGTTGACAAGCAGGTAGGCTGAGGGTAGCCTCGATTGAGTCATGGTCAGCGCTAAGAATGTTCCTGCCAACAGATACACTAACACTAGTTACTGTAGAGAAGAGGAGGTCCAATGTTGCCAGATTTCTAGTGGGTTTTAAGCAGAACTGATGTAGATGAAGACCGTTTATGAAATTAGACAAAATAAATGAGTCCACAGGGTCGGTTACTGTTCCAGTGGTTGTAGATTGCCAGGATATGTGCGAATTGAAATCACCGATTAGCACAATATCGTTGGATTTATTTAGAGCCAAAACCGTTGAATGAAAGCAATTTTCTAATGCTGTGATATCACCGGAGGGTGGGCGGTAGAAGCAGCCAAGTAACAAGTTTTTACTTCTGGGGATTGTAATTTCAACCCAGGTTATCTCACATTCAGTTTCTAGGTCGGGCCTGTGACGGGCTTTAAGTTTATTACTTACTGCAATCATTACACCACCCCCACGCTTACCGGTACCTCTGTTTTTACGGAACACTGAAAAGTTAGACGAGAATGGAAGTTCACTGTCCGAGACAAAATCAGGTAACCAAGTTTCAGTGAAACATAAGATATCAAACTCGCTAAATTCAGGTTCACTGAGTACACAGTCAGTTAATTTGTTTTTCAGACTCTGGGTATTCTGATAATAAACATTAAGCGGTCCTGGATTTAAATGAACGTCACCGGAAAGAAGTAGTAAGATAGCGAACACAGCACGTGAGGAAGCATGGCAACCTTTCGTCCTTTCGCTGGAAGAGACAGGGGCATGGCGAAGCACAGAGAGATCAGAGACGGACAAAGCAGAGAAAATATAATGCCGTTCAGCGAAGCACCATTGCAGTACTGAGTATTGTGAAATTTTCAATCAGTAATCCGTTTCAGGTATAATAATGACAATCTGCATATTTTGTAGCTTTGGTATCTGTTTGTTTGTTTGTTTGTTTGTCTGAGTTCTCATAACTTGAAAACTATTGGATATATTTCTACCATACTTCAAATTTGGAATAAACGTGTCCTTTGGCAGGTTTTAGGGCCAATATTGTTTCTAAATCCCTGAATGGACAGAGGCTTTAGACGAATACGAAACCTTGATTTTGCCCTCCCAAAAAATATGGACAACCAAACTTAATGGAAATCTGCCTGCCTTAATGGAAATCAATTTCTAAAACTTTATTTCTCGCGTGCATCACTTCGATACGAGGATTAATAGGGGAGATACCATTAACCGACCGTTCTCGTCTCTAAGTTAGAGCGGACTTTTTATAGCCTTTTTGTCAATTTGTCTGTTCGTCAGTTTGTTGAGTTCACATAACTGGGAAACTGCTCTATATATTTCTACCAAACTTTATGTCTGTCCTTGGGTAGATATTTGGGTTAATATTATTTCTAAATCCCGTATTGCTTTGGGGGTTTATTGAAAGTCGAAACAGTTATTTTATCCTCCCACAAAATATACATGACCAAAATTAATGCAAAACTACCAGCCTTACTGAAAATCAATTCCTAAAAAGGTTTTTGCCGTGTGCATATTTTCGATAGGAGGATAACAAGGGAGGTATCAACAGTGGACTGTTTTACAGGCTGTCACGTTATTTGAAATTGCGTTACATGGTTTAACTGTAGAGCCATTTTAATCTTTTCGAAAGAACAGATAATAAGAGGGGTTATCGTCAACGATTGATTTCTTGATTCTCCAGCCACAGTGCCACTCCCGGTTTCAGATAAACAACAATATGTAACCGAGAAATAGGGAGAATTACCTACAACTTCGGACCAGGAACTGTTTAGTTCAATAAACTCTGTAATCTACGCCATTCTGTCTCAACTTTGTTCAGCTTTGTCATACTTCACGATATTGCTGCGTGCTTTCGTAGAAGAATTGCAGTTTAACCTGCCGTATTAAGCGTTTAAATACAGGTATGTAACTTCGCATAAATTCATGAATGAATCCTGAAATCGATTACCAATTTCCTTGCGAAGAACGAGTACATATGGTAGTCTTGAATAGAAAGAAAACAGGCAAAAGGTAATGTCATGCTATTTTATGGATCCCTCGATTATCACGATTTCTCTCAAGATGAGAACCTCCTGGAGAAATAGTAAAACTACTGAAAAAATTCGTAGAGGAAATCATTTGTTGCTAATGGCTTTACGTCGTACCGACACAGATAGGTCTTATGGCGACGATGGGATAGTTAAGGGCTAGGAGTTGGAAGCAAGTGGCCGTGGCCTTAATGAAGGTACAGCCCCAGCACTTTCCTGGTGTGAAAATGGGAAACCACGGAAAACCATCTTCAGGGCCGCCCACAGTGAGATTAGGAAATCATTTCTTAGAACTCATAGTCACGATACTATTCTAAGTGTGACTATCGTACACATCACAAATAACGCTCCTCACTAGAGCTTTCAATAGCTGCTACTCGTTTATTTTTCGTTTAACCTCATTTGGCATAGTGCCTTAACTGCTCATGACGCGAGTGAGCATGTGATAATAATAACTTCCATTCCAGTTGCCCCGTAGTAATGTTCTTTCAAATTATCTCTCTGCTCAACGGACGCGTTAACGTATTATATGAAAAAAGAAGAGCAGCTCTATTTGCCGCGCTTTAATCCAGCAAAATAAATAGAAACTGAACACTCAATAAATATGTCGACAGCAGGATTTTAATTCACTTCCAGTAGTGCTTTGAAGGCGAGGTAAGGACAGGTGAGGCTGCGTTATTATTCCCCTGTTTGAGTGCGCACCATTAATTTCACATCGTGGAAAAACTGGCCGGCTGTATCAGGCAGCGCCTTTATTCTCTCACCATTAGGAGCTCCTATTAAAAGGCATGTTTGACTCGCGCTTCGTACAGGAGATGAAATCCTCATTCGATAGATAGCTGATATTCAAGACTAGCTGATGTACCCGTGCTTTGCTACGGAATTCTAAATTTTATACAGAATTCTAGGTTAGGTAGTGTAAACCTTGTGAGCAAGATTGTATTAAGTTGCATAGCTCTTAACGTTGCCCTAGAAACACGACGGAGAAGTCACCAACGTCTTTTCTCATATGAAGACTGGGTTAGGGAATTTTAATTGTAATGACAGGCCAGCTTGCCTACCGTCAGTCACTATCAGGTTGGGGAGTTTCATTATAATGGCAAACACTCACTCTCCGCCTGCCTTTATAGATTCTCAGAAAGACTCTCTTAGTGGTTTTTCCAACTGAAATGAACATGGATCATTACAATGACGTCAGTAGGAATGGCGCGATTTAAAGCAATGCTTTCATATGAAATACTCGATCAAATGAGAAACCACACATTTTCTCACTTTTAACGAACAGTACTATGCTGCCGAACTAACAGTCCAAAGCTACAGAGCTGGAATGACCAAGACGCAGACATCCGTGATCCGTGAACAATCTTCTTCCTTTTTTCGGAGGGGGGGGGGGGGGGATTTGAATACTGGATAGTCCCAGGGCAAAAACTATGCCCGTTTACTTACCTGTTTCCTGGGAGTACCCGATGAGTCGGAAAATCTCAATTCACTACACTGGCGGGGGAAAGAACTATTTGACGTGGAGGCAAGTTTTCCTCCAAGCCAGAGAAGAAACCACATCTTCGCTGCTAATTTGGAATAAAATTAATGTAGATTTAATAAAAGTGAAGAGGAAGAAGCATTTCTTCAGAAACGGCTCTTTTCAGGGTTGAATTTTGAGTTATTTAGTGAATTGTGGTACTGTAGTTTGGAATAGGCCTAAATTTTAATTCTAGACCAGTTTATACTACTACTCCTACTACTATTAACTGAGCCTCTAACTTAAGTGCGCACACTGCTCATTCAAAACAGCGCGTCAGAGAAGGTATCGAATAGCTGGCATACTATGATGAACCAGCGTGTTACGTACCAGCAGTATCAGAAAATACATGAACCAGAGGAATGGCATGCTAAAGAAGAAAGTTATATAACTCCTCAGCTATTTCCCGCCAATATTCAGTTAGGCTGTTATACTCCGTACGCAGCAGTAATCCCATCTATCGGAGTTGAGCGGCAGCATAAGAGACAAAGAACATTACAACAAACAACGGTCAGTGTAATGTTATTGTTGATCTATGTTACGCGCTTTCGATATTGTAGGCCTTCACATTATTAATTGTCTTCCCGGTTCTGAAATACCACTCTTATCATAGTCGGTACGGTAAAACTAAATAAAACATAAATGATCTGAAATTGTATTCTCTATAACTTTTGTTATGTAGTACTTTTCCATAGGACCAAGAACATAGGTATTTAAAAATTAAATTTTAGGTTTCTTCCCCTAAACTACCATTTCACCCAGGATGAATAACATTGTCTATACCGTAGCTTAAACTGTAGTTTCTTATTCCCCGACTCTATATACCGATTTTCATTAAATTCTGTTTACTCATTTTGTCGGGGCTCGGCGTTGATATGGACTTAGCAACAAAAATCCAAATTCATGAATATCTGTGTTATCATAGCCGGTACGGTAAAAATGCATAAGACGTAAATGATCAGAAATGTAATTCTATATAACATTAGTTATGTAGTATTTATCGATATGACCACTAATAATATAAATATTTGAGAATTGAATTTTAGGCCTTCTCCTAAACCACCATTTCACTCAGCGTTATTAAAATGATTTATAGCCTAGATTGTAGCGGCTCACCCTCCGACTTCACATACCGATTTATATTAAATTCTCTTCAGCCGTTTTCTCGTGATGCGCGTACAGACAGACAGACAGACAGACAGACAGACAGACAGACAGACAGACAGACAGACAGACAGACAGACAGACAGACAGACAGACAGACAGACAGACAGACAGACAGACATTACGGAAAAGTAAAAACTGCATTTTTTTGTTACTGTGGACATGATCGATGCATAAATACCATTCTTTTCAAATTCTGAGTAATGTACAGACAAAACTCTTATTTTATATATATAGATATATAGATATTCTAAGGTTAAAAAATTCAGGATACATATGTTCTAATCTCAGTTTTAAGAAATCATGCAATCACATTCGCCTTTAATGATTCCCAACTAAACATGCTATCCAAATATTTGAGATATAATTTGAATGAGAAAATTTGAGAAAATATCACACTTTATGCACCTTAATTAAATACACGCGGTTAGAGTGAGCTGTAAATATATGGCGTTTTCAGGTATTTGACTTGGTTTCCTATATGTAACTACAATCCCTAAATACATACGAATGAAATTAAGATGCATAAAGATCAAACGATTCGCGCTTTACATTCGCATCTAAAAATGGTTCGAATCCTAAAAAAGAAGCTAACGCGAAGTTGGAATTTTGTCAAAGATATGCTGGGGTGAAATATTTGAAAAATTTTTATTTGCTACTTATCGACTTCTGAAAGCATATTCTGGCCAATAATTGCATGACATTCAGTATGAAATCTTACTCCTGACATACCGGTAACATTGCGGTAGACACAGTACAATTAAGACATTAGTCGCATACTGTGTAAAATCAAAGCAATGCAAAGTCATCTCCGTGCCTCATCTCAATCAATCAATCAATCAATCAATCAATCAATCAATCAATCAATCAATCAATCAATCAATCAATCAATCAATCAATCAATCAATCAATCAATCAATCAATCAATCAATCAATCAATACTGATCTGCATTTAGGGCAGTCGCCCAGGTGGCAGATTCCCTATCTGTTGCTTTCCTAGCCTTTTGCGAAATGATTTCAAAGAAATTGGAAATTTATTGAACATCTCCCTTGGTAAGTTATTCCAATCCCTAACTCCCCTTCCTATAAATGAATATTTGCCCCAGTTCGTCCTCTTGAATTCCAACTTTATCTTCATATCGTGATCTTTCCTACTTTTACAAACGCCATTCAAACCTATTCGTCTACTAATGTCATTCCACGCCATCTCTCCGCTGACAGCTTGGAACATACCACTTAGTCGAGCAGCTCTTCTTCTTTCTCTCAATTCTTCCCAACCCAAACTTTGCAACATTTTTGTAACGCTACTCTTTTGTCGGAAATCACCCAGAACAAATCGAGCTGCTTTTCTTTGGATTTTTTCCAGTTCTTGAATCAGGTAATCCTGGTGAGGGTCCCATACACTGGAACCATACTCTAGTTGGGGTCTTACCAGAGACTTATATGCACTCTCCTTTACATCCTTACTACAACCCCTAAACACCCTCATAACCATGTGTAGAGATCGGTACCCTTTATTTACAATCCCATTTATGTGATTACCCCAGTGAAGATCTTTCCTTATATTAACACCTAGATACTTACAATGATCCCCAAAAGGAACTTTCACCCCATCAACGCAGTAATTAAAACTGAGAGGACTTTTCCTATTTGTGAAACTCACAACCTGACTTTTAGCCCCGTTTATCAACATACCATTGCCTGCTGTCCATCTCACAACATTTTCGAGGTCACGTTGCAGTTGCTCACGATCTTGTAACTTATTTATGACTCTATAGAGAATAACATCATCCGTAAAAAGCCTTACCTCCGATTCCACTCCTTTACTCATATCATTTATATATCTCAGTGCAATGTGCAGGTCATGAAGTGGAACTCTTTTCTTAAAGTTTTCTTAAAATTTCCTGGTGGGAAATCGAACACACATATTTCCAGGTGAACCGAGTTCGCCTTTACCGCCTCGGCCAGGCAGTCCCTAACATTAAGGAATGACCAAACGTGCAGGAGAAACTTAGAGATGTTATTTAGACACGGGTCCGGAAACGCTTGGTTTCCAATATAGTGACCATCCGTGTAGACTTGTCATTCTTCATTCCAGCAACACTCTCCAGTATCATTTCATTTCATCTGTCAGTCATTAATCATTGCCCCAGAGGAGTGCGACAGGCTTCGGCAGCCGGCACACTTCCTATCCTCGCCGCAAGATGGGGGCTTCATTCTTTTCATCCGAGACCCGGTCACTGACTGGAAAACAGGTTGAAGGTTTTCATTCATTCATTCATTCAGCACGATAAACAAGACCACTTGGAACGGAAAATAATTGACTTTTTGCAAGTGTTGAACCAGTATAATTATCAATATGAGGTGAATCGAAATCTGCTAATGATGAAGATATGTCTCTTCCCTCTGAGTAATGGGAAAGAAAGTGACACATATCTTAGAAATGCGCTGAGCTTTGACACAAACACTGACCAAATTACCTTGGTGTAAACCAAGACGGTATCCTGATTTGCTAAACATGCTTGAATCCTGTGTCAAGATTAGGAATTGGCAAACATCAATATCCTTCGAAACCTGTCGAGTACAATTAGTTGAGTACGAAGTACTAATATTTAAAGATTACTGCCTTCACATTCCACCGGAGAATACACTACTTGTTCTGTCTGGTAGAGGTCAGTGAACTGAAAACTTGTATTCGTGACAATCAATGGAATGGATCATTCACTTGCTGTTATTTTACGACGAACGAGAATCGATCAATTATAGTATCCCACTGGCTTTCGTCAGCCAGTTAATCATTACTGACTTACCGCCAATAAAGACAGGTTTTAAATGAAGCTCACAACCCTTCGGCCGTAATCTAACGTCATTAAGTTTGGATCTATACGACACATTTTCCTCGCCACTTGAATCACCCAGACACTCAAGATGATACTCAAAACGTGGTCATGAGGAAAACACATCTTCCAGAAAGTTGGAAAGAGCCCTGTAAGAATTTCTCTCTTGGGCAGAAATAGACATGAAAACTTGGAGATGAATAAAAAGACTCTACGCTGGAATATGTAGACGGAAATGCAACATTTTAAACCATTACGCAACTCTTATGTATATAGCGATTATATATAAAGGAACACATGTTTAGATCAACATGCACATACGAGGACATATGGTGGAAAGGAGAAAACTTTGACGAAGCCTAACATTTGACTAGAATTACGCAGCTGGTGAGTTCTGTATTGGTACGTTATGTGAACCGATATTATCGTACGACTAACTATTGCTAACTGTAGATAATTCCTATCAGTAGTGTGTGAAAGAATTAGGAAAGTGGAATTTGCTACACCATGCAGAACTCCAAATGTGCACTGTGGATGGGTGTGAGGCAGTCATGCAATGAAAACACTTGCAGTCCTCCATCACAATTACGTTCTTGTCTCCTTTCAGATAATTTATTAACTCTTCTATCTCTTCATATATTCTTTAGATTTCTTCCGTATCTCCTGAACAAGTAAGCATTATAATCCTTCACTAATGTGGTGGGCATTGGCTTGGTATCTACCTTGACAACAATAATTCACTCACTATGCTGGCCGTGATGCCTTAACCGCTGCCCAATTTCTTATTCGTAATTAGACCAACTCCTGCATTTCCCGTATTTGATTTCATGTTAATAATTCTGAGGTTATAATACCAATATTGTCGGACATAATAAATATCCACCAAACCCATTCCTGGTTGCCAGCGTTTCGCCCTGGTGTGCTAATTTGGACTCATCAGTTGGTAAATAGCACACCTACCAAGACGCATAGCTGGCAGGCATCAATTTTTTAAATGAGACATGCCTCTCATAGCACATTGGCACTGCTGGTGGCTCCAAGTAGCCTACGCAGTGGCCTCCACGGCATGTACCAGCCACTGGATGGGTGACCACAACATGCACGCACACACAAACACACGCATAAATTCACTGCAACACGAAATCAATCAATATACTGAGAATCTAAAACACAACAGATAAATTACTTATACTAACAAAATACACAACACAAACACCTATCTCGAGGTGTACCATACTGATACCTAGGGTTTATTCATCATTTTGCATATTTAACATACATGCTAATTGTTCGCGACACCTTGGCTATGTTCACGGTACTGACCTTCATTTCAGACGACCTCAAGTTCGATTCCGGCTGAACAGACATTTTACTCTGGCCTGGATACAGGCTGTTTGTGGTCGTCGTAATACTATCCTCTTCATTATCATTAAAGACGTCACACTATAAGTCACCTCACCTTCAAATACTTACTTGCTTTTTATGGCTAGTTTATGTAATTACAAATCTGTTCCAGCTTAAGTTCTAGATAATTGACTAAGTTCCTCTGATATGGAACCTTTTCAGCCTAAACACTTGTATTAAGATACAAAAATTGTCACATATGAAATAAAAACACGTATGATGATCATGAGATAAAATGTCCCTTCATATTGAGTTAAAACACTCTACAAATCAATGTTCTAATTTGCAATATACTCTGTGTGCATAAGGTATCCTAAAACGTGATCATCTTTCTTCAAATTCCTGGAGAAGTTGCTATAGATTTTAGTCTGCACTCTAGATAACTTGTGGATGACGATTGACTTAAGTTTAAAATGCGATGTACCGGGCGAGTTGGCCGTGCGCGTAGAGGCGCGGCTGTGAGCTTGCAGCTGGGAGATCGTGAGTTCGAGCCCCACTGTCGGCAGCCCTGAAGATGGTTTTCCGTGGTTTCCCATTTTCACACCAGGCAAATGCTGGGGCTGTACCTTAATTAAGGCCACGGCCGCTTCCTTCTAACTTCAAGGCCTTTCCTTTCCCATCGTCGCCATAAGACCTATCTGTGTCGGTGCGACGTAAAGCAACTAGCAAAAAAAAAAAAAAAAAAAAAAAATGCGATGACTGGCGGAAACTCCGTAAGAAAAAACAAGTTGAGGTTAAATCTTGATAGAATTTTTTGAGGTGTTGAAGGGAGTCTAAAATAAAAGAAAAGACATCTTACAAAAAAGAAGAAGAAAAACCTTGTTAATACACAGTGGTGGAGTATCGAAATAACAATCAAATGCTTACCTCCTGGCCGGTCCGGCTATGTTTACTTCCCTTACGTCGTCACCTGAGATTAAGTTTTAAAATGTTTGAACATGCATAAATACGTAATATAATACCCAGAAGTACTTATCATGCATAAAGATTCAATAAAAACCATCAAATATTTCCAATCGTGGCAAGTAAAACTTTAATTCCACAGAAGAAAATATATTTACTCATCCTGATAAGGTCGCTTTTATTTAATTTACTTATCACATGTAATACTCATTAACCAAAATCATATTGATAAGCCACTCCTATGTAACACATTACCATCTGTTGGATTTACATAGAACTAGGCTCGTGAGTTCTAAAGTGAAGGGTGGAGTCATTTTTTTGGGGTACATTCTTAAAGGAAAGAACCGAAGAGCCAAAAAGGTATTGGATAAGACTCATATTAAGGACCTGGTATAAGGTTTGTACTCCGCAATCCAGCAATAAACAAAATGTAGGCTACTGCATTTTCTACACTAATGGAACATCAATTTGTGTTCGTTTTATATGTTAGAAGAGGAAGCTCATATATTGAAAATTTGGACAGCGGATACGCTCTGCTGACAGTACCCTGTATTTGTATCAGTTTTAAATGAGTGGAACATCCAATACGCACATAAAAGGAACGGAACAGCCAATCGCTATATATTCAGAATCTATTTACTGAGCTGCAATCGTGTTCAACGGAAATGCAATTTTAAGCCATACACTATATACCGCTAATATTTCATTTTACATGCGGACCAACAAGAAAAAGGAATGAGAATGACGTACAAAGCATCATACAATCGAGTATCGCTTATGAGGGCTACGGGGAGGGTCGGAAAAGGGATAGCTGTAAAAGTTTGTAGGTCTGGTGGCAGAACGCTGGCCTCTTTAGTCCAAGATGATTAGTTCGAATTCCATATAGGAATGGTAGGGCTCATGAGTTGTGAGGAAATGAAAGACATTATTGATCTTGTAAATATAATACTAATCTAATGATTATCCTCTTCATTCACTGGATCCACATATGTGGACCATATCTTATAATATTTTATTATTTCCTTGGCGCAATATTTCAGCAATTGAGACCCAGAGACCTCTTCTATGGACTTTCTAGCACCTATTTTCAGATTTAGAAGGCACCACTGTGAATCTACATCAAATTTTGTTATTCTTTACCAACTCGAGTTCTGCGAAAACTGTAAAATGGCACCGACAGGTGACCGTCTGTCAAGTAAGGGAAATTAAGTTCAGTTAGAGCTTAGAACTTGGATTCAGATTTTTTTATTTGCACGGAAAGCTTAAAGGACGGCTGTGATAGTGTATGTAGTATTATTATTGTTACACAGTGTTTGGTAAAATATCAAAAATACGTGGCCCTCATACGTCGAACTCAGGTCTCAATTGCAATTGTATTTTATTTAAAAGTTATGTATTTTCTTCCAGGTAATAAGGTTTTCACTGACCAAGAACTATGGAAGAAGTGATGCTGAGTTATCAGACGATAAACGTACGCAGAAAGTGACTTTGAAATCACAAAGTGAAAACCTTGAAATGTTTCTGGAGTTTTTCAAAACATTGTTGCCCCTTGTCAGGTGTTAGTTAAATATTGTCTAACGTATATAGTTATATTTGCGAAATCACAGTACTCGTGCAATTGTCATTAACGCAAATCTATTATTATACAGCCGTGTGGTGGAGAGACTGGGTGCCTGTCTCTTATTCCAAGGGCTTGGATTCTCCTTACGACCAGATCAAGGATTTTAATTGTGGGCTGTTTATTAGGACGGGGTTCACTTGATACGAAATTATCCCAACTTCTTAGTTACAGGAAGAAAGCGCACAGTGAGAAGATGGCGCTACTGACCTAGTGTACATAGACGAACACTCGTTGCCATGGTTACATTCGTGAAGGTATGACGCTAATTTCGAAGAGACACCCAGAACAAAAGATATCCATGATAATAATATTGAAAACAATCACCCTCAGAATATTAGGCGGCAGGGTTGCGCGCCAAAAGCCTCGATTTAATTCCAATATGGAGTGTTCACATGAAGGGAGGCCATATGACTCTGTTGCTGGTGATTTGTCCGTCGGTCGGTGACGTTAAGCTTTGAGCAGGCCCCTTCACATTATTTCACAGGAGTAGGCTATGTGCTGTCACCGACTTTCAACCTCTCCCTAAATTGGTATAATCATCGTCCGACATCCAGACGCTCAGGTCACGCATAGGCGTCAAGTAGAAGGACCTGCATGAGACAAGCTGAACATGTTCTCGGACATTTCAAACAGTAAATGTCATTCGCTATATAATAATAATAATAATAATAATAATAATAATAATAATAATAATAATAATAATAATAATAATAATAATGACGTTACTGACCTAGTGCACATAGATGAACACTCGCTGCCATGGTTTAAAGAATCTAAAAACACCTAGCAGAATTAAAAATGACAGAAAATTCATTATTCGATCGCACGGCTAAAGTAATACCTAAATACGAAAATATAGGTCCCAAGACAAATCTAGATTTAAAAATATCAAACCCCATGGTACAACAACCCCGAAGGGCCTTGGCCTACCAAGCGACAGCTGCTCAGGACGCAGGCCTGTAGATTACGAGGTGTCGTGTGGTGCGCACGACGGATCCTTTCGGCCGTTATTCTTGCCTTTCTAGATTTGGTCCACTCTCTCACCGTCAGATAGCTCCTCAATTATAATCACGTAGGCTTAGTGGACCTCGAACCAGCCCTCAGGTCCAGGTAATAATCCCTGCCCTGGCCGGGAATCGAAGCCGGAGCCTCAGAGTAAACGGCAGGCATGCTACCCCTACACCACGGGGCCGGCATCCACATTCAAATTCAAACCTATTATCTCACAAGACGATGGGAAACGAAGATCAGAAGAGATGAAGAAATACTGGGAAGTATGAAAAGAACAACTCACGAAGAAGTCATTGATTTAACGTACCCAAAAGAGGGTAAAACGAAAAAAGAAGAAATAATAATAATTGGATTTCTTCCGTTCTAACTTGCAACGGTCATAAATGCACGGAAGAGTGACTCACATTATTTTTCCAGGAGTTCCAGGACCCCCTGCACTTCAAAATATTTAAATATAGTTTAGTACTAAAACATTCATTACACCCAAATTGTATGCAAAGCACCACAAAAATTAAAATGGACAGTAATGTAAGACTAATTCATCCAGATACACTTTCTGCTGTGAAGCGTCTGATCAGCAGAAGAAAATTATGTGTAGAAATGGCAGTAACTGAAAAAAGTGCTAAACGTACTACGAACCTTAACAATTAAGAAGACATAAAATCGAAAGCTGTACTCATTTGAATAAAGTTATAGGAATAATTATACAAAATATAATATCTGTCTATGGACACATTCAAACAATGCACCGCAGTAAGCTCACATGAAGAGTTTTCAAGCTGC
This sequence comes from Anabrus simplex, assembly GCF_040414725.1. NCBI lineage: Eukaryota > Metazoa > Arthropoda > Insecta > Orthoptera > Tettigoniidae > Anabrus > Anabrus simplex. The sequence continues at coordinate 317,871,567 of NC_090271.1, forward strand.
TTGAAAAACCGAAAAGGGTCAATACATGGGTTAAATAAGCTAATAAGTACACAGAAGGATCACGAATTACCGAAGAACACAAGAAATAAAGTTTACCACACAGGAATAAATTACAAATCTGTGAAAGTATCCAGGGGATTCTGAGGAAGGTGAGCGGTACCGTTTGGATGGAGGAAAAAGTTGAGAAATCCAAGCGGGAAAAAAAGTTAAAGAGAAATGGGAGCGAAAAACAAGAGGAATTAACTTAATCCATGGTGATCTGTTCGAAACTGAGATTAACGTAACAAAACCAGCAAAGAACATAACTGTGCACAGGATGAGCCCTATAGCAGACAGTTCACAATATACCGGGTGGTACAGCTGCCCCTATTCACGCAGTTTTATGCAACCCGAAGATTATAGTCGAACCTAAAAATATTGACCTTGACTACTCACTACAATGTCTGCTCTTACAACGCTTTCCATAATTCGTTTATTCGTGTCAAGCAAATCAGCATTAATGATAAAATACCGATTGATGGTAAAGAATCGTGAAAATTATGTGTCGCAGAAACGTCCTGTACAGAGAATATTATTGGTGAATGACTAGAAGTAGCAGCAACACAACAGCGTTAAACATCAACCCGTGATAGCCGAGCTTGCCGAGAGGAGTGTACCGGTGTTCGTTAGTAGGCGGTTCGAGTCCTGTGTACGACGAGTATTTTTATTGCGTTGTTGATGTTCGTGAGAGTCGTGTTGTTGACGACAAATCTAAATCATGATCAGTTCTTATATTGCAGGTACTCAGCTATGTTTGTTTTTTAAGGAGCTCTTAAAAGAGCTATTTGAAATAAAGTGAGATTGTACCGACAGCGGTGCGATGGGCTTATGCATGGCCATTCGATTAATGAAGCAAATGTTGAAAATGACCACCTGCTTCGTTAATGCACATCTGAGCACGGTGGAGGAGAGACATTCTTGCTTGCTGCAACATATGTGGTGGAATCTGCCTGCAGGTTTCCGTGATGAGCCGCCGTAAATGATTCGGGCTCTCAGGCTCCTGCTCAAAGACTCTTTCCTTTAAATAACCCCAGAGGAAAAAATCGAGTGGAGTAAGGTCAGGTGATCTAGCCGGCCATGTGACCGGACCCCCTCGTCCAATCCATCATCCAGGATATGTCCTATGCAAGTTGATCCGTACTGCCAACGACCAGTGTGGGGGAGCTCCATCCTGCTGGAACCACATCCGTAACCGTGTCATAAGGGGCACATCCTCCAATAAGAGTGGGAGGTACTCACGAAGAAACTCTAGATAGCGTCGTCCCGTGAGGTTTCCTTCGAAGAAATATGATCCAATTATCTTGTCACCTAGTATCCCGCACCACACGTTGACGCCCCATTGTACCTGAAATCGAGCTCCCCTGATCCAGTGAGGATTTTCAACGCTCCAGTAGGCTAATGGAAGTTGTGACGATTAACAGTTCCGTTGTTGTGAAATCTGGATTCATCACTAAAGAGAATGTCCATTAAGAAATTCGCATCAGCTTCAACTCTTTGTAATATCCATTGCGAAAATTCTATCCGTTTTGGAAAGTCATCTCCGTGAAGTTCCTGGTGCAGCTGTTGATGGAAAGGGTGGAATTTATGGCGGTGCAATATTCGCAGTACAGATACATGACTGATGTTCAGTTCATTTCCTATGGCCCGTGAGCTTGTGTGCGGGTTGTATGCAATTGCATTTTGAACAGCTTCGTTGTTATTTCCAGACGTCACTGGAGCATCCCGAACGGGGGGTAATGTACTAAATGACCCCGTTGCACGCAACCGTCTTTCAACACGTCGAAATGTATCTGCAGTTGGCAGCCTTCGTCCAGGAAATCGTTCTTGATACAAGCGTCTGGCTTCCCGTGCATTTTGCCTTGCTTCTCCATAAAGTAGAACCATATTCACATAATCATCCCGTGAATACATAATGTTTGCTTTCGTGCTAACCGTACAGTACGTGCTCACACGTTGCTGCTAGGATTACGATATGCTGTTTCATGTGCCCTACGTATGAAGTGTAGACCGCTGTTAGTTGGTCTTCGAGTCGAACGTGCGCAATTGCTTGGTTGAATGGGTGGGTCAGAATGTTGACAACACGTGCACTGCGCTTCATTCCCTGTAGTCGTTTGCCATATGGAAGTCGCATGTTATTACTCCTTTCGTATGTATGCTTTCGTCCGCCTCTGTGGTGTAGTGGTTAGCGTTCGGTTCGATTCCCGGCTCTGCCGCGAAATTTGAAAAGTGGTACGAGGGCTGGAACGGGGTCCACTCAGCCTCGGGAGGTCAACTGAGTAGAGGTGGGTTCGATTCCCACTTCAGCCATCCTGGAAGTGGTTTTCCGTGGTTTCCCAATTCTCCTCCAGGCGAATGCCGGGATGGTACCTAACTTAAGGCCACGGCCGTTTCCTTCCCTCTTCCTTGCCTATCCCTTCCAATCTTCCCATCCCTCCACAAGGCCCCTGTTCAGCATAGCAGGTGAGGCCGCCTAGGCGAGGTACTGGGCATTCTCCCCAGTTGTATCCCCCGACCAAGAGTCTGAAGCTCCGGGACACTGCCCTTGAGGCGGTAGAGGTGGGATCCCTCGCTGAGTCCGAGGGAAAAGCCGAACCTGGAGGGTAAACAGATGATGATGATGATGATGATGATGATGTATGCTTTCTTTGTAAAGGTGGCAAATTACTTTTGAGACTTAAGAACGTTAAATATTTATTACGAATGGCCTTACAAGTATAATATAAAAATAAAATTGAAAAGCTCGTAACTAGATTCGAACTGTAAATGCCTGCTGACATATCGTATGCTCGCTGCTATTGGTGCCATTTAGCCACTGCAGGCGACAAAGAATTTGCCTCGTAGTTCTTTACTAATGGAATTACCTAGGCTATCGCTTCGATACTGATCGTTGATGTTAAAAGTTCTGAACTCGAATGTGCAAACACCACAGTGAACTAAAGAATCGCGTCTCTCTTACGCCCAGATAGTTGCAACCATTTTCTACGCGTTACTTGGTTGAATGAGTCCAGCGTTATGTTTCAGGTGGTATTCACAATCGGTGCGTATGTGGCGATATTTATGATACATGTTTATTATAACTTCCGTAGAAGAATATCGGACACTTCAGAAAGGTCTTTACCGAGCTCGATAGCTGCAGTCGCTTAAGTGCGGCCAGGATCCAGTATTCGGGAGATAGTAGGTTCGAACCCCACTGTCGGCAGCCCTGAAAATGGTTTTCCGTGGTTTCCCATTTTCACACCAGGCAAATGCTGGGGCTGTACCTTAATTAAGGCCACGGCCGCTTCCTTCCCACTCCTAGCCCTTTCCTGCCCCATCGTCGCCGTAAGACCTATCTGTGTCGGTGCGACGTAAAACAACTAGCAAAAAAAAAGAAAGGACTTCGTAAACGATGCCTAGGCGAATACGAAATGACATTAAAAAAATGCATAACTCAAGAATGGTTGGAACCCTTCCTGCTTCAAGTAACCTATCGAGGTACGTCTTCCATACGTAATTCCGCGCAGCTATTTGAAACGTACAAGCGCCATCCTTGTAACTCTGTATTCACGAGGAGAGCGGAAGTTCCCGCTTCGACAAGTTACTGATGAGTTACAGCCTTATGGTCCCGTTTTATGCTTTGTTTGATCGCTCTAACGGTAGTAATTACATAGCGTAAGCTATCACATCTGCTGTACAGCATTTGCGTGCCACAGATTATAAACTACAGGGCAAAACACGTTTCTATCAATTTCGATGTGATGAGACTGTACACAATGGTGGTGCATTGACATGTCTGTAATTGGTCTTACCCTATCACGTTTTCTATGATACCACGACCGCCCTTTCTATCAAAAGAAAATGGCCTCTTGGACCAATCAGGTGCACAATTCTCTACCGACAGCTATAGGCGTGTTTATGGTTTGTACAGTATAGTAACATTTCGTAAAAATTAGTAGAGTATTGGACACCGCTCTACATAAAATCGTACAGTGTTTTTGAGATGGACCTCACTTACTGCCTCTTGTACCATTTTTCCATTTTGCGGAGAAGTCTCCATCGGGTTAACTGCACATAACATTGCTGTAAGGTGTTGCGCAAGATGGGACTAAGAGGCATTTACGTCCTAGCTGGTTGCATATATTCGGGAAATAATAGGGGCAGCTGTACCACCCGGTATTACACATATTACACACCCACTATAATGCAAAAATATAAACAAATTTAGTAAAACTTAGTGACACACGGTATGAATTAATAAAACAGGAAAGTATATTTCATGTATTTACAATCAATTTGATCCGTCCGAGTACCACTGCCAACATTTCTCTTTAAGTACTGGGTCAGATAGTTGACGTAACGAATACCGTGTTCGAAATTTATTGACGATAAAATAATTATTGTAGAGGGTGGATCAGTGATTTGGTATTTTTATGGTTACGTTAGATGCAGCTCCGTTCGGGATGTTATGAATTTTTGAGAACACCTGGAAAGAATCAGTTAGAGAAGAGAATGTCTGCTTTTACATTGGAGTAGAAGCAACGAATGATAGCTATGACGCTGGTTTTTAAGCCAATTTGACTCTTGGAATGCAGGAGTAATATAATGAAATTTGGGAATATTCATTGCAAAACGGACACAATCATTCTGAGCTCTCTATTAGAGTGGGCGCCACTTAGTCTGCCGTACACGACGTCACGGTAGTCAAACAGGGGCATTATTAGCTGTTGAACCAACAGATTTTTGGCCTCGAAAGAAGGTAAACCTTTGATTCCTTTAAGTGAGTGAAGGGAGATTTTTTGCCATTGCTTTCCTCACTGGGCCAAAAGAAATATGTACATTGCAGCACGATTTACCCTATGAGTAACACCAACAGCTTCCAAACTGTCACAATCATAGAAAAGTCATGAACCAATCAGTCACCACTGATCGGTATTTAGGGCTGTTTACCAGGTGACAGATTCTTTATAAGTTGTTTAGCTGTTCTATCTTTAAATGTTAGTGGTCACACAAGTAGGCGCATGTAGGGATTCCAGATTATTTTCATTCTCCCTTTTTACGTAACCACTCAAAAATTTATCGAATATATCCCGTTTCAAATTAGTCCATTAGCTACATTTTTCTTTGTCTTGTACCAAGCGACAAGTGCAATATTACTGCATCCATCAGCGAATGGCAAAAGTCGAAGTATACCACTTTCTTCGGTGAATGGACATACTAAATACCCGAAATTTTCTACTTGTTACAGTTTTTGCATTCTCTAAGTTAGGCTCATTGTTATTGTCATCATCATCATCATCATCATCATCATCTGTTTACCCTCCAGGTTCGGCTTTTTCCCTTGGACTCAGCGAGGGATCCCACCTCTACCGCCTCAAGGGCAGTGGCCTGGAGCTTCAGACTCTTGGTCGGGGGATACAACTGGGGAGTATGACCAGTACCTCGCCCAGGCGGCCTCACCTGCTATGGTGAACAGGGGCCTTGTAGGGGGATGGGAAGATTGGAAGGGATAGACAAAAAAGAGGGAAGGAAGCGGCCGTGGCCTTAAGTGAGGTACCATCCCGGCATTCGCCTGGAGGTGAAGTGGGGAAACCACGAAAAACCACTTCGAGGATGGCTGAGGTAGGAATCGAACCCACCTCTACTCAGTTGACCTCCCGAGGCTGAGTGGACCCCGTTCCAGCCCTCGTACCACTTATCAAATTTCGTGGCAGAGCCGGGAATCGAACCCGGACCTCCGGGGGTGGCAGCTAATCACGCTAACCACTCATTGTTATTGTAATTATTATATCCATTTACGAAGGCTCGTTTTCTGCCCGTAACAAAATGGGCTGACTCGACCTAATTAAGGAGTCATCCTCTTGATTATGAAACTGTACAAATATCTACAACAGAAGTAATTAAAACATATGTGCAATAAATGTACACAGATAATGTCCCTAAACAACTTTTTATCTCCCCATTTTGGGAATCCGTCCTTCAGTACTACCGAAACTGCTGCCTGGAATTTCATGCTGTTTGGTATAACTTAGAGGGAAAGTCTATCCTAGAAACTTTCTCACAATGTGGCAGTGCTCAGGAGGGTGGCTTTCTGTAGCTCAACGTATGTGTGATGATGCAGGTTTAATGCGGCCAGAGAGCTGTGCAAGCTTTCCGAAATAACACCAGTACATGATATTACTATTGGAACTGTGATGACTGATTCTAGTTCCCACAGGCGTTGCATTTCTATTGCCAGTTCTGTGTATTCTGATATTTTCGTTGTCATTTGCAGATACCCCTTGTAGAAGGTGTTTGGACAAGCAATTTACATAGGAGATGCGGATCTTTTCGATTTATCAATTAGAATAATATGTGGCCTATTATAATAACTGTTTTATTATTATTATTTCTATTTTGGCCTAATTTTGACACCAGGGTGAACAATTGACTTGCTGGTTAGTCCTTTTTCATTTTCCCACAACTACTTCATAATTTCTCTGTGGTTCCTCTCCTCTGACCATATGTTTTGGAGTTTTCATTCTGCTTTTCCTGGAACTCCTTGACTTTATCAACTATAGCTTGGAAGATATCTCTATTAAAGGTTCCTTTTGGATTTATGCCAACTTCCTCCATGTCCTTTCTTGTTTCCTCTACCCACTTAGTTTTTGCTTTTAATTTGATGATGTAGTTACGTTTATTTTTTGTTAATCGACTCTCGTTTATTCTTGTGAGGTTCCTATAAAACTTCACTCATCTCTTGCGTATGGTAGCTGTTATCTTCTCTGTCTGTCTGTAAATATTTTCACTTTTCCTCTTCCTCCATGTAACATCTTTTCTTTTTTCTGGTCGTAAGCTCTTTCTCAATATTTTTCTTTCTTTCTATTCTAGCACATCCATTTCCCCTTTCTGAACTGCAAAGTACATCAGGCTTGATAACCTTGGTAGAGTGTCTGATCTTTCCTGTGTAATATATCATTCTTTTGTTGTATCAACCCTGTACTAATCTATAGGCTAACTCCATCTTTCTGGCCTTCCCTTATTTTCTTCATTATCGAGCCCATTTGGCTGTATTCATTCACCAAGATATTTCAATTTATCTGATCTCTTGACATTCCCATAATTTGTTTCCAGATGATTTTCTTTATTATGTTTGTGTTCTATGTGGGCCTACTGTCTCTTTTCATATGAGATCCTGAATCCTGCTTCCTCCACGATTTCATGTTATTTTTCAAGATTTATTTGGGCTTCTTCTTTATCTTTTGCTATGAATAGCATGCCACCAGCGAATAATAAGCAAGCCACTTTTATATTCTTCTTCTGTGTACCTAAATAGATTCCTTTTATCCGCTCTTATTTTATGCTTATTATTATTATTATTATTATTATTATTATTATTATTATTATTATTATTATTATTATTATCATTACATGCATTTATTTTGTTCACAGGTCCCACGCTGCCCTGCCTGACATCAGGTCCGCTGTTTCTACCGCAAGTCGTCTCTGCCTCCACGGTGAGTGCGTGCACAGTTCTGTTACGAAACTAAATTATACTGTAGCTACAGACTTGCTCTTGATGCGAGCAGAAGAACATGTCGAGTATAAAGCTCAATAATAGAGGCAGCAATATTCAACTTTATTATTAAGCTGCATATGCATAATGTCCTCGGACCTCGCGGCACTAAAAGCCATGCTTATTTGGATAATTGTACAGCAAGGCTGTGGTTCTCAACCAGGGTGCCACGACCCATTGGTGGCCCTCAATTATGTCAAGTGGAGATCGTGAAAATTCCTAAAGTCATTTTATAAGAATTTGAAAATGCGAAGTTTTTCACTAATAACAATAATGCTATCCTCCTTTTACAACCTTCTGATTTCTATATATATATATATCTAAAATAGAATATTGGTATATTTGGCATTAGTGGACTCAAAAACTATTGGACCGATTTCGCTGAAGATTTCACAGTTTGTTCTTTTTTATTTCTGAGAGAGTTTAAGAAGTGCTTTGAATGAAATCCGATGGGTAGTTATTTTATGTTGAGTAATTTCAGGTTTAATTGCAAAGCCGCACCAAGATTGGATCGACTTGATGGACAGATTGTCGCCAGGCGACAGCAGCTTACGCTATGTCATGTAGTTTGGTAATAAGTGCTATATACACGAGGATCGGAACACGCTGTCATGTTTCACGAAGTTTCGTTCTTGATAGGAGCTTCATTCTTATGCCTGTTATTCGGAAAATCAATCCAACATGCCGTGATCGAGATGTACTTTCATGTCACAGAACCAACTTTGATAGGTCTGCCCAGTTTGAAGAATGTAGCTGTGCATTACATGTGTAAAATATTTAAGAATGTGAAAAATATAGATTATCAAAAGTGGAATGGCACGAGTTATCACCCTCTCCTAACGAAGAGGAACCGGGGGGGGGGGGGTTCCCAACGAGCAAAGGCGAGTCTATATAATCTATCACTATTGGTCTATATATATAAATGTCATTGTGTGTGTTATGTATGTATTACATCTTCTCTTAAACCACTGGAACAAGTTCAACCAAACTTGGTGCACTTATCATTTAGTATCAGGAGACAAACCGCGTGGGGATAAGACACCACAAGCCCCCTTAAGAGAGGAGGATGAGATATAAAAATAATCTAAAATAGTGTCGAATCCGGTACTTTTCGGGGTCGCTGAGATGAATAATAGCACTCCATATTCTTTATAACTCCAAGTTAATCACCATTTGGGGTAGGGGGAGAGGGGGGTGAATATGAAAATAATCGGAAATAGTGCCGAGTTCATAGTTTTAGGGGTCACTGAGATGAATAGTGACACTCCAGATATTTTAAGTTTAAGTTCGTCCCCCCTTTGGCATAAACGGTAAGAAAGGGTGAAAAAATAAAATGGCCAAAATGACCGATATTATGGATGTATGTGTGTATTGTGCAGCATATCTGTCAACTAAGTTTGATGCAGATATTACTTACTATGTGGGAAAAATGCTGCGAGGACAAGACACCCCTAGAAAATTTAGGCGGACAGAAATACAAATATAAATTAAAACAATCAATAATAATGCCGAATCCATAGCTATCAGGATTGCTGGGGATATTTGAACAAAATTTGGTACACTTATGACTTACTATCGGGAGACTAACCGCGTGGGGGAAAGGCACCCCTTGCACCCTTAAGGGTGGAATGATAAATTAACGAAAATAGTGTCGAATCCATATTTTTCGGGGTCGCTGAAATGAATAGCGACACTCTGGATGCCGTTTAAGTCTAAGCTGAGCCGTAATCAGTAAGGGCGTGAGAATGGGTGAAGAAAAGAAAATGTCCAAATGACCGAGAGCATGGATGTGATTGTGTGTTTGTTCAGCATATGTGTCAACTATTGGTACGAATATTACCTGCTATCTGGAAAAATACTGTGGAGACAAGCCATCCCTAGAGTCCCTAGTGAAGGGGGTTAAATGTACTTATAACTAAAAACGACTGTTGTTAGTGTTGAATACATAATTTTCTGGACTATGGGAGTGATTTTAACCAAACTTGGTACACTTATGACTTACTATCACGAGACAAACTGCGTATAGGTATGATAACCACAGCATCCTTAAGGGTGGGTTGGGAGGGTTGTGATGTAAAAATAATCGAAAATAGTGTCGAATCCATACTTTTTGGGAACGCCCCCATCGGCGTGGAGATGAGAAGGGGTGGAAAACATAAAAAATGACCAAAATTGCCGCTGTATATGTGTTAAGATAGTGTTGGAGTTAAACACCCCTGGCACTCCTAGCGGAGGTGGTGAAGTTTAAAGAATAAACGAAAATTACTGATATTAATGTCGAATGCATCATTTATGAGGTCGCTGATTTGAACTCATGACCCTCTGGATGGGTAAGTTATACTTCACCGAAATCCATATGGAGGTTCAGAAGGGGTGAAAATGAATGTAAAAATAACCGAGTTATGGATGTTCCAGAATATTTGTCAACGAAATTTGGTACACATATGATTTACTGTCTAGAAAAAAATACTGTGGAGATGAAAAATTCCAACCCCGGCTGGGGATGGGGAATGTAAGAGGATGACATACAAAAGTAATGGAAAATAACCGATTTTAATGTCGAATTGGATACCATTTAATTTCACATTCATCCTCCAATGAGACGGGCTTAATAGTAAGCAGTTCAAAATAACCGAGATTAGTGTTGAATCCACTGCTTTTGGGGCCACAAGGATGCTTGGTGACAGTCTCAATGAGAGTCGAAATCATGTATAACATATCTCTAGCGCGACTGACAAATACATGTAGTTATCACTTATTATTCTTTTGAAAGGATCAATTACCCGAAAATTAAATAATCTAAAACTTGAAATCGAACACATATAAATAAGTCTAAAACTATATAATAGATGGTAATATCAACATCCCAAAAAGGAACTCTATAAAAATTCACTTCACACATAACTTTTTTTTTTTTGCTAGTTGTTTTACGTCGCACCGACACAGATAGGTCTTACGGCGACGATGGGACAGGAAAGAGCTAGGAGTGGGAAGGAAGCGGCCGTGGCCTTAATTAAGGTACAGCCCCAGCATTTGCCTGGTGTGAAGATGGGAAACCACGGAAAACCATTTTCAGGGCTGCCGACAGTGGGGTTCGAACCTACTATCTCCCGAATACTGGATACTGGCCGCACTTAAGCGACTGCAACTATCGAGCTCTGTCACACATAACTAACTGGTAATACAAATCATAAAGATAAACGTTCAGAAACCACCCGGGCAACGTCGGGTACTACAGCTAGTTATAGTATATGTTTAGTTTAAATTTAAACCATTGTATTTCTCTTGGAATATATAGTTTTTCAATTTTGGATAAGTGAAAGTGTAAAAGCTTCCTTCATTCTCAGCTACCTTGTTATGTAAGACATGCCTTTTGACAAATGGCTGCTATATGTTCAAAGGAATGGGGCCAGCTAGGACTAGAAAATCTAGAATACTCTTTGTGGCTTTATGTTGAAGCCGATAGTAATGATGATCTTGTACACGGATTAATGAAACAAGTATCAGATCAATTACTTTTAGAGAAGTGAAGTATATCATTATCATGATCCACTAACAGTGAACATGTTAAGAGGTGAATATATTTGTGACAAACTAATTTGACATGGTATGTATTTAATATTCTCGCGTCAAGGTCATGTAGATTATACAGTCAATAGTACACTCTAGTAATCTTACGCACATTTTTTTTGCTATTTCCTTTACGTCGCACCGACACAGATATGTCTTATGGCGACGATTGGATAGGAAAGGCCTAGGAATTGGAAGGAAGCGGCCGTGGCCTTAATTAAGGTACAGCCCCGGCATTTGCCTGGTGCGAAAATGGGAAACCACGGAAAACCATCTTCAAGGCTGCCGACAGTGGGGCTCGAACCCACTATCTTCAGATTTCTGGATACTGGCCGCACTTAAGCGACTGCAGCTATCGAGCTCGGTAAACGCACATTTAGACAAACACCTTGCTATATCAAGTGCATTCTGTGGGCCTTGAAAGAGTTCGTCTTCAGTACAAAGGTGCACCGCGGAAAATGAAGTACTGTATATACTTCAGAGGTGTATCTTCTATCTTAATCTGTTTACCCTCCAGGGTTGGCTTTTCCCTCGGACTCGGCGAGGGATCCCACCTCTACCGCCTCAAGGGCAGTGTCCTGGAGTTTCAGACTTTGGGTCGGGGATACAACTGGGGAGAATGACCAGTACCTTGCCCAGGTGGCCTCACCTGCTATGCTGAACAGGGGCCTTGAGGAGGGATGGGAAGATTGGAAGGGATAGACAAGGAAGAGGGAAGGAAGCGGCCGTGGCCTTAAGTGAGGTACCATCCCGGCATTTGCCTGGAGGAGAGGTGGGATACCACGGAAAACCACTTCCAGGATGGCTGACGTGGGAATCGAACCCACCTCTACTCAGTTGACCTCCCGAGGCTGAGTGGACCCCGTTCCAGCCCTCGTACCACTTTTCAAATTTCGTGGCAGAGCCGGGAATCGAACCCGGACCTCCGGGGGTGGCAGCTAATCACGCTAACCAGTACACCACAGAGGCGGACCTTCAGAGGTGTATACTTAACAATAAATTTCAAATGCATTCGATTTTTTACAGTTACCTGCGTTTTGATTTTTACAAAAGCTCACGTAAACACTTCGTGAGGGGGGGGGGGGGGGTGGCAGGGGCGTAAAATTATGATATTATAGAATGTGGGCCTGTCCATCAAAAATGTTTAGAAACTCCGAGATAAGAAGGTACGCACAAAATAGGAATTATTTCACTGGTCTTTGGAAAATAGACTGAGTGGTTGCGTTCTGTTGGTACTGTTCATTTTGGTTTACACACTAGCGTAGGGAAATGAACGCAACGAAAATTGTTCTAGTGGACTTAATATCCATATGTGGCTGGGAGGCGTGACCAGTCTTAAGGAGAATAATGGATAAGAAGAGCATTGTGACATACCAGGTTTCTCTCGCGCAGGGACGAAGTACATATTATTGCTGACTCGTTTAACCACCTTTAATGAATCCTCCTTTCCAGAAAATTTCAATCTGAAATTTCAAATGTTCGTAGAATCTAACATTTAGGGTAGAAGTATTTCTTTCGATTCCTGTTTCTCACTTGAAACATCCTAGTCTGACTGTAAGCACCCTCTTGTGTACTAGTCTCCTAGTCCTTGAAAAAGTAAGTACTATTACCACCTCAAACGTTATTCTGTAGTAGAATTCAAACGTTAAAAATTCCTTTCCCTGCTAATTACAAACTGATGATATTGACACGAGTGCATGGCACACATCTCTTCATTTCTACTTGTAATATTGCTGCACGCAAAATTTTCCATGGATTGTTTTTCAACATTACAAGAGAAAGAATATTACATTATTATTTCTATGCATATTCATACTGTTTGATTAGCTTTTGTTATCCTCGGCATTCATTACTACCTCTTGTTGCGGTCTCATTGAATTATCAACCCTGTGTGTCCAGAGATTATAGCGGAAAGAGTTGTTTGTGTAGTGGCGAAATCCATCAACATAAATGAACATGATTATCTGTTCATTGTATCTCAAGCAATAATGTGTATATTTTGGTCTTTTTAAATGGATTGCGTGGTTTTGCGTGTTTGACTTTCCTGAGTGAACAACATTCTACAGCAGTCTTATTTCAGGTCAAACAACGAAGTCAGATGTTTACTTCAAGTTATGAATTTAATGTTAATATCTCCAATGAAACAAATTGTAAGGCTTTTTCTATGTATTTATAGTTAAAGCGAGGTATCCACAATATAGCCTACTTCGTAGTGTTGTAGATATGAGCGGTTTGTCACTCTAGTAGCAGCTATAATCAGCTGCGGACGCCTACACACAGCCCCGTTTCCATGCGCTGTCTCCTGATGGTGCATCGCTAATGGTAAATGTGCTTCTCCCTCCAGTGGTGATGACTTGTTTTTGGCTTCTTCAAAATAATTCCTGGATTCTAAGAGAGATCTGAGTGAATCACATGAGAGACTACAACTCCTTGATGAGAGAAATGGTGAAGTTATCCAAGAGCATTCCATGTCACATTTTTGGCTGCTCTTACATCAAGCTAATAGAGTCGGCTCGGAGCAATTTTATGCGGAAATCGACAGGCACCACATCTGGCATAGCTAGATACTACTGAAGAAATTTCACTCATGCACTTTTCAAAATACTTTCCTGCTCAGTACTGGGTGCTCCCCATTGTTCTTCCTTTTTAACATTCAGATATGTTTGTGAGATTGTAGTGCGCCAAATGCTCTATCGTCTAACATCATAAACCCTTTCGTATCTCTCTTTCTAAATTTATTAATTACTGCTAGTTCACTCCAGACTACTTGGGAAGGAGTCACCCTGGACCACTGTGAAATCAAATTTAACGGAATAATTAAAAATTAAAAATGCCAATGTTAAATTGAAGAACCATTTGTGAAGAGAACCGTTCTAAATAAAATTTTACCCAACGTCTCGAAAATCAGATCAAAATTTAGATCTATGGCTTTTTAGGCGTTTGCTCTATTAACCAGCGTTTCGTCTTAGGCCTGACACTAGACTTTTCAGAGTGGGATGTGTCGGACCCTACCCACTGGCGCTGGGTGTATGCAGGTGAACTTATCAGAAGCCTATTTAAGAGGCACAGTCTTACAACTGCATAGAGCAAACGCCTAAAAAGCCATACATCTAATTTTTGAGCTGATTTTTGATATGCTCTATTGGTGGAAAAATATCTAATTCCCTCCATGGGAACTTCGAATTTCCACAACGTCTCGAATTTAAAATCTTATTATTATCCTTTCTTCATTTCCGGCAATAGTGAAATCATTAGTAATTCACAAATAAAATGCCACAGAAAGTATAGCATAGAGTGCGATGTTTATTTTGCAATTCAGTATTCAGTTGTATGGGATTAATTGTAACTATTGTGGTATAATTTATAGAAACTAGATTTCATATATAATGTCCGACTCCGTGACTAAATAGTTAGTGAGCTGGCCTTCGGCCACAGGGGTCCTGCATTCGATTCCAACAGGGCCGAGAAATTTAACCTTTATATAGTTTAATTCCGCTGGAACGGGGGCTGGGTATATGTGCCGCCTTCATCATCATTTCATCCTCATCATGACGTGCGGGTCGCCTGAGGGCGTCAATCGAAGGACCAGAATCTGCCAAGCCGAACTTGCCCTCGAACACACTCTGCACTGAAAGCATTACGCCATTTAATTTTTTTTCATATGCAATGTTTAACTTTACATCAGAATCTAGAGGGTCGAATATATTCGAATTCGAACTTTTTCAGAGATGTTATAACAATTAAACGTTACGCGAATAAAGTAAAAGTCTCCCTCCACTGGGAACAAATTCTTAATTGGTAAGAAATGCTTCAGAAATGGGAGAATTATACAGCAAAATAAGTCAGCTAATATTGAAACTCATTTATCGTGACAAAAATGTCAGTGCTCAAATTAGACTAGACACGAACATGAGAAAGACCAAAAAAATGATTGTTGATAAATCCCAGAAATTAGCCTGCGCAGACATCTTCAAGGTATTCGAGAACGTCTCAGAAATGCTATACCTTGGTTTATACATTTCCAGTTCAGTTATCTGCGCCCCTGAGATTAAGAAAATAACAGGATGACAAAAATGCAATGACAATTTTGTGCCATTCGTGGAAGAGTCACACTATCTCGTTAGCATTGAAAATAAGAGTAGTATCCAGACTGGTTTTCTCTATGGAACGGAGACATGGACCCTTCGTGCTCCAGAGCAGAAGAATATAGATAATTTTGAAATGTGGTGCTGGCGAAATATGTTACGTATAACTTGAAAAGCATTTTGGATCAAAGATTCTTTCATGAAACAGCTCAACCCCAGAATCAGATTATCATCAATATGTAAACAAAGAGTTTTACCGTTCATTGACTTGGAAATGCCAGCATGGAAAAACATAATTTTCGGAAATTCCCCCGGCAAAGGAGATCATGGACAAATTTCCATTCGACGGTCGAACATTTTAAATAATATACTGGGTTGGTCGGCTTTGGTGCAGCACGCCTGGCCGAAGACTGCAAGATATGGGGACTTCTTCCTTTCTTAATCCGTTTTCACACCAGGGTTGGCTTTTCCCTCGGACTCGGTGAGGGATAACATCTCCATAGCCTCAAGGGAAGTGTCATGTAGGGTGAGACTTTGGGCCGGTGTGATACAACTGGGAAGGATAACCAGTACCTGGCCCAGGCGGCCTCACCTGCTATGCTGAACAGCGGTCTTGGTGAGTGCTGGGAAGTTTGGAACGGAGGGACAAGGAAGAGAGAAGGAAGTGGCCCTGGCCTTAAGTTAGGTACCATCCCAGCAATTGCCTGGAGGAGAAGTGGGAAACCGCAAAATAACATAGAGGGTACCTGAGATAGGAATCGATTCCCCTCTACTCAGTTGACTTCCCGAGGCTGAGTGGACCCCGTTCCAGCCCTCCTGAGATTTTTAAAATTTCGTGGCGGAGCCTCCGGGGGTGGCAGCTAATGCCACCAAGTACTACTCGACAGAGGCGGAGAAGATATGCAGACAACTGAGCAACAGCCTTCTCGGAGATCACGATCGTCAGAGTTGAGGGAACGATAAGAGAGATAGGTTTTCAAAATGAAACAACTTCCAAAGTCTAACAATCACCCGACAGAACTACAGTATGTTCATGGTGCAAAATGCTCTGAACCACCTACTTTCAACATATAAGGGGCCGTCAAATGGAAACAGATCACCCGCTACATCGTGACCACGGAATGGTTTTATTCAAAAGTAAATACCAAATGCCACTGGGAGACGAGACGATCAATTCTAGTTTTGTACAAGTCACTGGCGGACACACAACCGCACGCACACTTGCACTTCCTCGTTGGAATTAAGCCGACGTCAACGAATGTCTTTCTTCAGGTCGCCAAAAATGTTTAAGTCGCAATGTGAAAAACTGGAATGTACGGAGGATGTTGAAGTGATTCCCAATCAAATCGCTGAAGCGTAAGAGTAATGGCTTGATGAGTCTGTCCTGGACGCGCATCGTCTCGCAATGATTTGCGTCCTTCTCGAAATCTCCTATGCCACCCATGCACACTCGTCATTGAAATGCAGTGTTCGCCGTACATAGCAGACATGCTCCAGCGCCCTCGGCCACCAGAAAACGAACTACACGTCTTTGTTTGTCTCCATTTTTACAGCTGGATTAACACATTAGACCAGTCCACGCACCACCAAAGACATAAACCAACAACTGGGTTCAGCTGTGAGTAGTCACAAGGCAGTTCTACCATAACGACGACGTTATCGATACGTAACAACAGCGTTGCCATCTTTCACACGGAGTGTGTGTTATGGCGGGCATGTTTTCCATTTGACTGTCCCTTACACATCAGAATGACATATTTGAGTGACTCATAACAATGAATATATTTTTTTTTAATTTCGCTATACTTGGATAGCCAAAATTACTTCACTTTCCCTTCCATACAGAGGCTTGTCTTCCCATGTCCTAAACGACCACTGTATTTACACGACGGAGGCCTTCCTTTTTATTCTTCACCTGCCTTTTTCCCTTAACCTTCTTTCGTCGTAACTCTCTCCCTCATACGTTAAATTGGGCTCTCTTTCTGGGATTGTACCTAAATGTTGCACCTTGTACACGTATAATTGATGGTTTGAATGACTTATAGGAAAGATATGATCATCAAATTCTACACGAATATTGGCCCACCCAGTAATCATATGTGTGCCAAATTCTATGTTTTAAGCTGGCACATTAGTATCTGAAATTTAATTCAATACATTAAGAGCTTACACCAATTTCACCCTATTCAACTTTTCTAAAACAATCTTACCTTTAAATAGATGAGATACTTGAACATTTTATAGGACCAGCCATTTAGATCGGTAAATGTGGCCAGAGGCGTCTTATCATACAATCCGTTTTTCGATATGATGTAGCCTACCGTTAAGCAACAATTATTCTGTAAATGAAGGTAAACATCCATATACTTCCGTATGACGATCTATATTCATTCATTGAAGTCGATTTGTAGCGATCTAGAAAGGGTTTGTCAGCTATTGTTATTAAATACTTTGAAAATCGATAGTGACTGTCAGAAGGAGGGCGTCTGTTATTGTAATCATTCCTCCCCACATCGACTTTGAGAGGCAGTATGAATGGGGTCGTCCTCCAACTCCTGTGCGCCATTGTAATGAATAATTCCCTTCTCGATTCGACTAGCAGAAGACAAGGGAGCGTGCATTTTTTTTAAACTCTTTTACCCGATTCCGTTTTTCAGTAGGCAAGGGTGTCTCCCATTATAAACAAATTTACCCATCTAAAATGTGACTGACGTTAGGGGTAGTGGCCTGCTATTATACTGAAACTCACCAACTCGGTGTGACTGGCAGTAGGGAAGGTCCTTGCAAATATAATAAAAGTTCCTCAACTGTAATCTACCTGAAAGTAGGAAATGGAGTCTGCCATTGTAATGAAAACTCCCCAAATCGATTTTGGCCGCGCACTAGGCAATGGGGCCTGCCGTTAAATGAAAATTACCAACTTCTTTCTGAATTGCAGTAGACAAGTGGACTTGCCGTTATCATCGCAATTCCGCAAATCGCACTTACATTGGAAATATCGTCTGTGGATTTCACAATGCTCTTTGTCGGATAAAGCGAAGACACATGCAATTTAAAAAATCGTATTCACTTCATGTGCAGTAATTTACTTCGATATCCGTATAAAATGTAGAGTACCGTAGCGAGTACGGGTACATTTGCTGGTATGATATAAAATCGTCAGAGATCCAGCACAAATTTCGCCTTAATTTGAAGCGCTATTTCATGAAAAATACGTTTCAGATGTCCGGATCCATGGCTAAATGGTTAGCGTGCTGGCCTTTGGCCACAGGGGTCCCGGGTTTGATTCCCGGCAGGGTCGGGAATTTTAACCATCATTGGTTAATTTCGCTGGCACGGGGGCTGGGTGTATGTGTCGTCTTCATCATCATTTCATCCTCATCACGACGCGCAGGTCGCCTACGGGAGTCAAATCAAAAGACCTGCACCTGGCGATCCGAACATGTCCTCGGACACTCCCGGCACGAAAAGCCATACGCCATTTCATACGTTTCAGATTTTCAATTCTTTTTTTATTTCCTTCCCAATAGGTAGCCTTGTCTTTTTTCTGTCAACTGAAACATTAAATACTCTCAGCTATATACCCATTCTACTCAAACACAAAAACTGTCCTACATTTTTCCTTTCAATTTACCCGATGTCGAGGAACGTAAATCTACGTAAAATGTACTGTAGCTAAATGTGATAATTTCATTCGTGTTTCTTCAGATTATTTACAGATAAAACCATGTACTACTATCCTAAGTCTAGTTTAATGAAAATTGAAGTACATCATGCCATAATGAACTTTTTTCATACTATACTAGAATCATTCCCTTTTTATCACCCTCACTGGTATAAATAAGACAGAAAAAATGTCTTCGCTGCTGAATATCCGAATGGCACATGAACCCACAGTACGTATATCAGTTTCATGTTTCCATACGTTTCGCTATGCAGTGTAGTGAATTAAGAAGAATATCATGAGAGGAATTACATATCTGCCTTAAGGGCTATATTATGTAGCCTACCTGCCTACACGTGGCAGCGGTTTTTATTTTCTGTTACCTGGCTGTCACTTTGTGCTAGCTAGATACTGTGTCAAGTCTTGCCGGCAGCCTTTGCCTCGGGTTTGTCAGGCGGTCTTTTGTTTCATTGTCCTCGACGCCCATTATTCTTAGCTTCTTCTATTTTCACCCCATCTTTTCTCTACAAAGAGGACTCGGAGGGATCCACATTATAAAAGGCTTCAAATGGCGGAAATAAACAGGTACAACAGTTCTCGTTTGACGTACATTCGCCGAAATAAATTATTTTTCCGTAACCCCTTGAGAGCCTATCTAAGTATATCCAATTACTTTCTTCTCTGACGACAAGCTTAGTAATTTACTAGATAATGCGAAATAATGTATTTGTGCTTGTAAAGTCAATCGCTACCGTGGGAAGTGGTATGAATTGGGTCTTTCGGAAACTAAGTGAGCAGATGAAGTGAATTCTGGCCGAAGCATGGTTAGATGTAAACTTAGTCCTTCAAATTTCATCGCCACAAATATTTTCTCGCGTTTTTTCCTAGACTTTGAACTAGCAGTTGGTTCGTCTGGCTATATTTTTTGTCACATGTTACGGTGCTAAGTAGTCTAGGAAAACATTACGTATTTACGAATATGGATTTTTAGGTATGATTGAAGGTACGAATACGTTAGGAGAAATCGACCACAAAGTTGACCAAATACTTAACTGAAATATCTAAAGGATTGCGTACCATGTGTATAGAAAAATATCTCCACGCTCCTTTTAGACCTGGATTTTTTATATTATACTGTAAATACTGTAGTTGGCATTACTGGCAATATCAGGTATTTACAGTGCACTATGTCTTCTGGTATTGGCTAGAACAATTTCGTTACTTTCATTGATCTGTCTCAGTCTCATCCTTGGCTTTGACAACATGAATGTGACCGAGGTATGAGTGATGCTTCTAAATTCAATCCTTATGCAGTCAGTCCCTGCTGTGAATGGTGTAAAAAATGTTACTAATAGGGTCGGTTGGTGCATGCGTTCCAGTGTGCTTGGCCTGAGATGTAATTGCAAATTATGGCTCAGTGAGGAAAGCAACGGGAAACGACCTCACTCCTCATTTCCTTAGTACGTCTCTATAGTGATGCCTAGGCCATCTATGCCAGCTAATGGTGGTGTAGTTGAGGATCCAACCAGCCTTCGAGGTGAGGATTGAACATACGCATACAGTGTAGAGAGATCAGCGTTTCTCTTTCTTGCAATGTATTATTATATTGATAATGTTAAAATAGACTGAATATTAATAAATGCTGTAAAAAGATAATATGTATTATTATTATTATTATTATTATTATTATTATTATTATTTTACAAGTTGCTTTACGTCGCATCGACACAGATAGGTCTTATGGCGACGATAGGACAGGAAAGGGCTAGGAGTGGGAAGGAAGCGGCCGTGGCCTTAATTAAGGTACAGCCCCAGCATTTGTCTGGTGTGAAAATGGGCAACCACGGAAAACCATCTTCAGGGATGCCGAGAGTGGGGTTCGAAGCTACTATCTCCCGAATACTGGATACTGGCCACACTTAAGCGACTGCAGCTATCGAGCTCGGTATTATTATTATTATTATTATTATTATTATTATTATTATTCCAGTATAAAGTTACGCTTCACAAAACTCTTCAAATATATCCCTCTAAAATGAATAGTTTTCTGTGTTTATAATAGCTCCACACATCGCTGCACATGGAATTCCGTTCATTAGCTTCAACTATTTCCCAAGGGAACGCGACCAACCTCCCAGGTAATAAAGGGAGGAGGACTTCCGAGAACTGAAGTGTGTCATATTTATTCATGTACGGAAAAGTTTGTTTCATTGTTGAAAGAAGACTCAGCAGTGATGTGAACTCCTA
This sequence comes from Anabrus simplex, assembly GCF_040414725.1. Classification (NCBI taxonomy): domain Eukaryota; kingdom Metazoa; phylum Arthropoda; class Insecta; order Orthoptera; family Tettigoniidae; genus Anabrus; species Anabrus simplex. The sequence continues at coordinate 317,892,703 of NC_090271.1, forward strand.
ATTAGGTCTGCAAATTCAGTGTTACTAACTCGTTTCAAAGTAGGGCACTCATTGTACAGTATATTGCATCCACATTGGCACAAGGGACCAACAAGAGACTGTTGGTACTCCACTCGCTCGTGTTAATTTTAATGGTCACAAGGTCCGCCGGTGAATTGTGACACTTGTGGAGAATGATAGTTTTGCCAGGTTGTCGTTGAATACAGCGAACTAGAGAAAATGAAATACGAACTAGAAAACGAAGCGTGGTTTATTTCGAACCACAAGAGTCGTGGGTATTTTGCTGTGCACAGGAAATGGTAATGTATACATAATGACGGAGCAATTAGGTAAATATGTATCTGAAGAGAACACGTAATTCAAAGATTAAAGTGCTATTGTATGTATGACTGCTTTGCTGCCTTAAATTACAAAATTCAGAATATGTTACCCCATTCATACTCTATTAGGTAGAATGTTCAACTCAAATAATTGGTAAACGGATGAGCGATGTCGTGTTAAGTACTTCGTTATTATCTTTATTACCCCTGATGAAGTATCGGGGATTAGGTGCGGTGTGGGAGGTGGGTGGGGGGGCATAAAGTTTTGTAGTTTTATTCGATTTTAGACAGCTGAAACTACGAATTATAGGAATTATTAAAACTTATCAGCTAATTATTTTCTTTCGTCGTGGCTAAGCGCTTTATATAGCGCCACAGGAAGTAGTGGAGACTTTGCATGTGCTGTCAGGAAGGGTAGCACCCGCCTGGCGCGCACAATCGTCAGTTTGACAGTCTCTTTAGTGTCTTTGTGTGCAGTCAAATACTAAACGATTTTTAACTAAATAAACATGGAATACTTCTATAGAATTGTAATTTATGTATAATATTTTTCTTTTGGTGAAGTCCGACTCCTTAATGCTTTCGGTTCCAAATGTACCGGGTTCGATTTCCGGCCGGGTCGTGAATTTTAACCTTCATTGCTTAACACGTTCCGTGCGGTTCGGGTCACCATGTGCCCCGAAACATGTTACTCTTCTCCGTCGGTGCGAACTTCCCAGAACTGCGAAGTAAGTAACTACGTCCTAGTTACGAATTTCCGTTAACTAATGGCAACATAGCGTTCCAATTGAAGTAAAGGATCGAGGCATACTGCTAGTTTTGATCGGCCCACCGGTGACCCGAAGGAAGTTTTTTTCATCTTCCATTCATATCGCTTCGGGTCACCCTGTGTTCCGATTGTTGTCTGACCTATATTTTTACGCGGGAATCGCTTAGCGCGGTTACGGTGAATGAAGAATAGAGTGTTGCTGCCCGCAGATGGTAGATTGTTGTTTAAGGAGTACCACCCTTCTGATATCTGCTTTTTACATTGCTCTTAGGAAAGCCAATAGAGGTTATTGGAGTTATTGGAATAGTTATTGACATATTTACTATCTTCCGTATATAATATTTACAAGCAATTTCACGTCCTTTTTTAGGTATGGAGCTTTTACATTCCGACACACCGGTGGCACGGAAAAGAAAGAGGGTTAGGACAGCACTGGGGTAGGCCTATATCACGTTCCGTGCGGTTCGGGTCACCATGTGCCCCGAAATATGTTACTCTTATCCGTCGGTGCGAACTTCCCAGAACTGCGAAGTAAGTAACTACGTCCTAGTTACGAATTTCCGTTAACTAATCGACAACATAATGTTCCAATGGAAGTAAAGGATCGAGGCATACCGCTAGTTCTGATCGGCTCACCGGTGACCCAATTATTTCCGGGGTCATTTCTGTTTCACGCAATTGTTGAATCGGAACACTATCGCACAGGTAAATACGCTGGAATGTCTCCTCAACAATAACGCAGAAAACAAGTGCACATGCATGGTTTAGGATGTCATACTAGGGAGTAAACAAAGTCAAATTCGTCAGGTCACCGGTGACCCGAACCGATAATAACTAAAGGCAGCATCGGGTCACCGGTGGGCCGATACGACGTAATATTAAGTCATCGAAATTCACTGCCGCAGGGAACGTGTTAATTGCGATGGCTCGGGAGCTGGGCGAGTGTGCTGAATTCGAATAGAATAGAATACTCTCCTCCCTCAGTTTCGGATCAACTAAAACTGGAAGTGTATTTAATTCCTTTGTCCTAGACGTTAACGGAGTTATATAGTCTAGCAAAAACATGTATCTTACCCTCCCTAACTTGTATTAGTACTTTATTGTGTCATCAGTTTTTATAGAGTTATCCTACAATTACAACGTAACTTTTGAATGAATTGAATGACTGAAAGTGACCGAGTGCCTTTATGAATTGGTGAGTAAATGATTTCATAACTGAATTGTACTCCTGCACTACTGAATGACTAAATACTCTCCTCACTCAGTCACCAATTGGGCTGTGCTGAATTCATCTTAGAGACGGCTCCATCCTCTCAAGGGCGCAGGTTGCCTGTAAGGAGTCAAATAGAAATACCTGCGCCAGGTTTCTTCAGAGACGATACGACATTATTATTATTATTATTATTATTATTATTATTATTATTATTATTATTATTATTATTATTATTATTATTATTATTATTATTATTATTATTATCAAATTAAGCGGCTTGGTTTGCAACTAAGACACTAATACAATGGACAGGGTAAGTTTAGAATGGCGTAGAAAAAAGGCACTGGTTCGAATCATTTATGAATTCTTTATTTTGAACTTCTACACACGTGAAATACGTGCACACTACTTTCGAAAAATGATATCTTTCAAATGAACTCCACTCCCCTCCTCACAATTCTAGTCTTTTCCCGAGCATTTTGACATGAATACGTCTTAGGTTTGGAGGTCGTACAAAAATTTGCGTGATGAGAAAAAATGTGTAATGGAGGTGATTTACATAGGAACTGTGACCTTGAGAAGTGTACCGGCTGTAGATTTGGATACATAGAGTGTGTTGAAATAGAAGGCACTGGTACAAAATAAATAGTGAGAGAAGAAGTGTGTGTGTCGAAATTATTTTCAATAGGATCTCAAAATGTAGAGTGCTATGAACCTCAATTTCATTCCTTAGAGACATATTAATCATCACTTAACTTTCGCATAGGCGGTTAGGGGTTCACAGCTGTGAGCTTGCATTCGTGAGATAATAGGTTCGAATCCCACGGTCGGCGGCCCTGAATATGGTTTTCCGTGCTTTTAACACCATACAAATGCTGGGACTGTACCCTAATTAAAGCCATGGCCGAATCCTTCTCACTCCTACCCCTTTACTATCCCATCATCGCCACAAGACGTAACTGTGTTGGTTCGGGGTTAAACAAATTGTAAAATAAAAATCTTCCCCAAAAGGAAAGTCTCCTTCAGCTTTTTTATTACTATACGGAAATGTTTCAGTTGTAATGCATTAATTTCTGCTTGAATATTTTTCTTTAACGCCCCATGAGTTGGTTGCTTATTGGCACAGACGCATATTAAGAGATTCCGCAAAGAAAGGGATCCGGTTGTCAAATCTGACAGTGACAGAATAATGCACCACTGATCTGTGAAGATAAGTTCATTAGTTTCTTCCACTGTTAGAAGCTCAACATCTCTTTAACTACTTCCGGAGTGTCTTCTTGATGAGTGTAAAAAAATAACGAGGATGTTGTTGTAAACACGAAAGTTATGAAGCACTGCAGTCCCTTTCGTATCTGACCGCTCGTTCCTGGTTCTCGTCATGACGTAAAAGTGAGTCATCGTTACTCATTGTGTACCTGTAACAACAGCAGCGGAAAGTGAACTGTTAACAGCCTACAGTTCGGTGCAATGAATTTGCATGTTAAAGTGTTAAATACTGTTAAATACTGCAATACATTATATTGGGTGAACAGTGCCGCCTTAGACCAACAAATACCTTAACGATGATCAAATCATCACCGCTGTTCTCCAGGTGGAATTAATGGGTAAGATATGGACGATGGAGGAAAAGCAAAGGAAGAAAAAGAAATATTAGTAACTTTTCCGTCATAGAAGCGTTTGGCGTCACGCTGAAGTAAATGGAAAAAAAATCCTGCAGGAAGCATATTGTGGCTAACGGAATGGAAGGATACATGCACAAAAACGTGAATGTCTGATTTGGAACAAAAAATCGTTATAGATTGTTTCAAGTAGAGATGTTGTTCGACTGTGTTAGTACGTGAAACATGAGACATCACATTTATTTGTTACCTCTGAGAGTTTAAATCCTTTGTGTTTTTGTTTGTGAGGTTATTTTCTCAATTTGTTTTCTGTTTTTTTAAGTTTGTTTGACTCTGAGTAATATTTACTGTATTTGATTAATTTTGTGTTTTTTTGTTTTTCTGTATTATTTGTCTTTATTTATACATCTTCTTTCCTACTTTCATTAGCATTGACAAAATGGAAGCGATTGCGATATGGGGTAGGCTATTAATACTATGGGGACATTTCTGTAAATTAATTTCAGGTAGATTGAGCGATGACTGGGATTTTCTACCCACGGACTAACACAATTGAAGAGAATATCTGCTTCAATCAATGAATGAGCTTTTGCAATTTGAACTTTCATGCAGATTGCGAGAAACAAAACAAAATTACTAGATTATTAAAGAAGTTGTGGAGGATTAATAATTTTCGTCCTTTCATTATTTATGGTTTAATTTTTATTTCTGAAGTAATGTTTATGCTAAAATGCCTTTCACATTTTATGTTCTGTAATTATTAAAGAAGTTGTGGAGGATTAACAACTTTTTCCTGCCATGATTTATGGTTTGATGTTATTTCTGAACTAATTCTTATGGTAAAATGCCATGTACATTTATATGTTATGGAATTGATTCGGCAGGTTAACTGTCATTGTAACAAAAGGAATCATTCAAGAATTAGGGATCGTTTTGAATTCGAGATTTCGGAAAATACAGTGTGTGATATTATTTAATTAGAATTCGTGGTTAATTGTAATTAATTTCTGAACCATACAAGTTCCAATTTACCATTTTTTTAAAATTTGCTTTTCGTCACTCCGACACAGAGATGTCTTATGGCGATGATGGGATAGGAAGGAAGCGGCCGTAGCCTTAATTAAGCTAAAGCCCCAGCATTTGCCTGGTATGAAAATGGGAAACCGCACGTCCAGCTCGACCAGTTCCCAAATTATACTGGTTGTGTTAAGTTCCGTAATATGTCCACATTCCTTGCGTAAAAGCAGAGTGGACATTTCTAAACAAGAATCAGCGTGGCCAATGTGTACCTCCGTCCGATCTTACCTCATAAGGTTCAATATTTCTTGTCTTACTGCTCATTATACTTTTGTCCAATTCACACCTGATCTATCAACATGTGTAGTTCAGTCATGAGAGAGGACTCATCCTCGTAACCACAGGCACAATATTGACGTGATTGGGTACGGGCGTGTACGGGACATGATGCTGTAATGCATGAATTAATTATCACCCCCATTACAAGTCATGTATTATGAGGAGACACTACGCAATCTCCAGACGAACAGTTCCGTGAAATTCGATATACTATACTTTCTCAGAAGGCAGGATATTTTCATATAGCAACCACCTATTGCTCGTTATTTTTATCACTACTGGGTTATTAACAAAAAATATCGCAGGTCCTAAACTTGGTATGGGTTCTGTTTCGCCTTGAGTTTCTTCACATACTTCAGCAGTGTATGTGGGTTGTTGTCACTTCTAGCTTCAAATAGGGGTTGAAGTGTATCTTTTTGAACTGACACAATTTTTAGTCAAACCAGTGATCGCTTCTTCCTTACCTTTTGGAGATCGCTTTTGTTAATGACGGCATTTGTTGTGTTCTCTCCAGGGCTGAGTTGAGATTGCGTCACTTTGTCTTTTTAGTTTTCAGTTGCTCTACGGCGCACAAACAGTATAGTTTTATGGCGACAGTGGTATGGGAAAGGGACAGGAGTGGGAAGGAAGCAGTCGTGGCCTTAATTAAGGTACAGCCTCAGCATTTCCTGGCGTGAAAATGGGAAACCGTGGAAAACCATATTTAGGCCCGCCGACATTGGGGTTCGAACCCGTTATCTCCCGAATGCAAGCTCAGTGTTGCGCATCCCTAAACGCACGGCCGGTCCTCACTTTATTATTTGTTCTTCTTCTTCTTCTCCTTTCGTTTTGGCCGATGATGGACCAGGCTAAATCGAATCCAGCTTCTTCTGTTTCTGGCTTTAATCCTCGTCCAGTTCGCCTTCATCCTTTCACTCCGCAATCTTCCCCTTCCTTCTGTCCATAGTGCTTCGGTACGGGCATTAACTTTTCCTTGAAACCTCTTCGTGGCCTTAATCCTCAAATTGTAAGCATCTCTGTTGCTGATTTCCATTCCTTGTATTCCTATTTCTTCTAAATCCTACTTCACCTACTGATAACAGCGCACCGTAGTTTTCCTGACCTCAAAAAGTCTTGTTTTTTATTTCTTTACTTATTCAGGATCAGCAACAGAATAACGCCGAATTACAAAGATCCGAGATATGAATCTAAAATGAAGGCTATATAAATATTTACAAAGGTCTCAAATATGGACGATAAAATCTGTAGAAGCATATATAATAAATGATACATAAACAATAATATTAACAAAGAAATTACATTTACAGTAACTACAGGAGCAGAACAGGAAAGAACAAGAAGGAAAATTAAGTTGTATGAGAAATATCATGACAGAAGGAATTAAACATTACGAAGATGTGATTGGTCAGTTTTCCCATGTTCATTCTGTAGATGTGCCCGAAGTACATGGCTCTCCTCTTACCGATGGTACCTGAGATCTTTTGCATCCTGAAATATAATTCTTGGTTTCCTTCTTTTCTGTATGATCCCTCTTCTGTTCTTTGCGGTCCCAGTATCTTTATCAGAATTTCTCTCTCCACCGGTTCCAACTTTTTGAGCAATCAGGATCAAACATTCAGCTTCATTTAAAGCATCCCGGGGATCACTGTCTGGCAGTGTCTAAGTATTGCATTGGTCGAAATGTACTTCTTGTTGTAAGTGCTCATATTTGTCTCTTCCAATTATGTTATCCTCCGTATATTTATTTACCGTAGACCCTTCTTTAATTATCAGGAGTGTTCTAGGGGCATTTCCAGTTTTGTTATCCAGTTTTATTTCGTCTTCGGTTTTAAGACTGATTACTATTTCTGGACTACAAATCGTAAGTTATTACGATCGTGCTTTTAACGCTGGGCATTATGCACTAATTTTCACTACTTTTCACTACTTTGAGACTCACTTCTATCAAAATTTTGATAATGCAGTCTGCTTGGTATACTTCTTGTCAATTAGGCAATTAACATTTCCTGCTAGAAATGGAGGTTCATCCTTAAGGGTTAGAAACTTCATTTTGATTGATCCGTAATGAACTGAGATTACATATATATTTATTAAAGTAAAATTTACGACTCCACCTATTCAATACAGTATACTTTTGCAATGCTGTTTTTTACATGCTCTGAAGTATTTGTGTATTACATAACAGCAAGGTCGTACGATCACCAGAACTTACGTAAAAGATATGCTTTTTAGACCAATTAGTACCTAGAAATACATTAACACTTCTCCAACAGCATGTTCTGAAGCGCTTATTTTACGAACTTTTATCATATTTGTAACGGTATTCAGTTTGCCATAACACTAAAATACGTGTGCTTTTATCATCTCTGTGCCTCAGTAGCTTCTAACTATTAAGCTTGACAATGTAATATTCGTTTATTTTAACTAAAATGTCGCGTAAAAATGTATTGTTCTAGGACCTTTCGACTGAATTGTATAATTGAAACTTTATGGCTGATGATGACCCCAAACAGGGTCGAAACGGGTACCAAATAAATTTCAAACTGTAGTGTAAAAAACTGAATTGCAAAAGTATATTGTATTGAATAGGTGGAGTCGTAAATTTTACCTTAATAAATATATATGTAGGTTTATCTTTGTCAAAGATTTACAGTGCTTCGTCCGAAATCTCGGTTATGTTTTCTCGACCTGTTTAGCTTTAGTGGGCAGGAACTGCGTCCATTGCTGGGGTGGATAGTGCCAGTACGTTGTGGATCCTTGAGAGCTGGAACAGCTGCTTTAGCTGTTTAATGAAGACTACTCAGCACTTCGTATCTTTGTCGGTCACAACCTATTAGGCCTCTGAACTTTATCGTCATATGAACTATACAGGAATACGAAAATAATCGGTTATTGCTAATATAGGCTACTATAAATTACAATGTACGCAATTTGCTATGAAATATCTTAAGTATAGAAGCTTGCATTTTCTTGTTATATCAGAAGTTAAGGCAAAATCTTCTTTTCGTCGCGAGGTGATGCAGCCTTTCTAAGGCAAATTCCTAATCGAGGTGGGCTCCATGTACCATTTTAACCACATACCCGTCCACCTGCTAATCTTATATCTTTGTTGTACCGGGGAATGAACCCGGGATTCGGAGGACGACTCTTAATAGCGCTACCTGTTAATCAACGGAGATTGATAAAAGTTACGGTGAAATTGAATGTTCGTTCCTTTCTGGGAACAACGTTATCGAAGTAGTACAATTAAGGTCCAAAGATAGAAAATGGTGAAAGTGCCAGGAACATGTTTTCAAGTAAACGCCAATAATAGAGTTGCCGAGCACAATGATACTTTCACCCTTCTCTACCAAAGCCAGGAATTACGGCCTTTGAAGTGCAAGTATAGAATATCCAATATATTTTACATGATTACATAACAATATTTAGCTTCTAGACATTTCATTTCCTTAATTAAGTGGCTGAGAAATAAGAAAATACATGAGTGATAGCACACTGACACAATGGACAGCACGCGAGACGCTGGCACATTCACCCTTCCCCACCAAACTCAGAGTGGCATATTGGAGTGTGACTCTACCTGTCGGACTTTCTACCAACTAAACTAATGACCTTAGGCACATGCACAAATTACCACCATATGCGGCAATGCTAATGAATCCCCTTATTACAAAAAACCCACACAATTTTTAGATTTCGGGACTTTCACCCTTTTCCGTCTTTGTTCCTCAATTATGTCCTTTTCTGGTAGCATTTTTAGTAATACGGTGCATACTGAGGATTTGATATTGACGGTGCCTTTCGTGGTCTTAATTAGAACTGCGTTTCCTCACTGTGAAAATGAAAATCCACAGCCTGTTTTTCACTCATTCGATCGTCATCTAGCGGTGACGATATGAATTGTTAAGCCTGTCTCATTCGTCTGCGGTCACGATTAATGACTGACAGATGGAATTAAATTATACTGGAGAGTGTTGCTAGAATGAAAGATCACAGGGAAAAACGGAGTACCCGGAGAAAAACTGTCTCGCCTCCACTTTGTCCAGCACAAATCTCACATGGAGTGACCGGGATTTGAACCCAGCGTTGAGAGGCCGGCGCCCTGCTGCCTGAGAACGGAGGCTCGCTTTTCTCACTGTACTCTCCACCAATGACCGTAATCTCTATTATCTCACTGACACAGAACATCGGGGGAAAAGTACGTCGATAGTTGTAGTAATTCTGTTGGTTACCTGCGTGTTAAATAATGCGTACCAAACCTCCAATCTTCAAGATCCTGTCATCTTTGAGAACGTCGAATGAATATTGATGTGGAAGCGATAAGAACCAAGAACTTGGAAACAAGAGCGATCGCGTCTTTAGCCGGATATTGCTGTAGTAGAGAGATTTCATTTCTTTATTGGCTCTGAGTAGGAGGGGTGAGACGAATACTAGTCAATTCCTTATAGATCGAGATGATACCGGCATTTTATCTAGTAAAGTAGACGCCCAAAGTACTTTACTTTGATTTCCCATTACTAGAGTTTGAAATGAGAAACGAAGATCTTCTTATTTCTTGACCTCGTTGTGCACTGCAGTGATACTTCTAGAGCAATCTAGGAAGTGCACGGGAAATGTCACCTCCTCGAACTGGTAAACTGTCCTCCATTGACTACTTCGACAAACAACACAAGACACAAATAAGTTGGTACATCTAAGTGAAAAAGAATTTATCATAAATAAAGATATTACTAAATCGGAAATTCTAGACAGGCCTACGATCGCAATAGAATTTGAAAGTTCGGTTTATTTAACGAAAATGACCAGAAAACGTTCAACTGTTTGTAGGGATGAAATAACAAGAAGAGAACACAGTGAAATGACGAAGAAATACTGGATAGACCGAAAATAAAGAAAGGAGACAAGCACATAAGGAAGGTATATTAATTAGTCTACGGATGGTCGAAATCAAAGCAATAATAATAATAATAATAATAATAATAATAATAATAATAATAATAATAATAATAATAATAATAATAATAAGTAGTAGTAGCAGAACTATGGAAATATGCCCAAGAGGAATCACTTGATATCCTGCAAAAGCAAATAGAAGAAATTTGGAACAAGGAGACCCTACCCGAAGATTGGAAAATAGCTTTGATCCATCCATTACACAAAAAAGGTAGCATGAAGAACATCAACAACTACAGAGGAATATCTTTGCTACCCGTGAGTTACAACATTCTATCACTTGCCATCCTGGAGCGTTTGGAAGCACAAGTCGAACATCAAATAGGTAATAATAATATTCGTATGGCCTCAGCTACCGTGTGCAGACATTTCAATTCGACGCCATCTGGCTGTCTGCTCGTCAATTTCTACGTTCCATTTTACTCTAGGTCCCCACTAGATGGCAGACCGAGTAAACCGAAACTCTCTTGGGCGTTTATGGCTGAGATTTAATGAATTTTGTCGGGTAAACACCAAATGTGTCACCAGAGATCTTTTACATGCCGACATCGTACGACATGGAGTGTCGAATGGACTTTTTTCCGCCCTTCAAAACTGCGACTACCTCTGCCGGGTTTGAACCAGCTATTTTGGGATCCGGAGGCCGACACTCTACCACTGATCCACGGAGGCAGCTATCTAATAGGTGAATACCAAGGAGGGATCAGAAAAGGTCGCTCAAAAGCTGAACAGATCCAAAAACTGAAAACGATCATCAGATATTGTACACTAAGGTCCAAGCAGTATGTGTCTCTCTTTGTGGACTTTAAGAAAGCGTACGACTCCATTGACCGGGAAGTTCTGCTAAACATTTTAAATGAATTTGGAGTTGATTTGAAACTGCTGGCAATCATTAGAGCCACCCTGACCGATACAAAATCCAAGGTGAAGTTCCACGGATGTCTCTCGCATTCCTTTGACATCAATACAGGAGTCCGACAAAGTGATGGGCTATCCCCGATACTCGTCAACTGTGTTCTTAAAAAGATCATCAGAACCTGGCGGGTGAGATTACAGGAAACCAACTACAGTCCATTGAGAATAGGAACCAAATCCAAGGGAATCGCAACAGACTGCTTAGCATTTGCCGATGATATTGCTGTTCTCTCAAACGACATAGAAACCGCTAGAGCTCAAGTTGAAATTTTAAAGGAAATTGCCGAACAAACTGGTTTGCAGATATCGTTTGAGAAAACAGAAGTAATGACTAACATCAAAGAGGCTCCACCAAAACGCCATACAAAATACGGGGACATCACCCTAGTAGACAAATTCAAATACATGGGTGAGATCATCATGAAAAATGGACTGGACAAAGAAGCACTTCAGGAGCGAGTACGCAAACTGGAAATAGCCTACCAAACATCCCGCACAATCTACAACAAAAAATACCTTTCCCAAAACACCAAGATACGTCACTATGAAACAGTTCTGAAGCCAGTAGTTCTATATGCAGCCGAAACACTGTCTCTAAATGCCAGCAAAGGACTCCTTGAAGAACTGGAGAAAAGAGAACGCAAAATTGTGAGAGGAATCTTGGGATCAAAGTACAGAAATGGAATCCATCAAAAGAGATCCAACAAGGAAGTCTACAGCAAAATAGAGAAAATTACCGACACAATCAGAAAAAGACGGGCACGATTTTACGGTCATCTGAAAAGAATGGACGGAAGAAAGTTAACTAAAGAAATCTTTCACTTTTTTGATTCAAACCCCAAAACCACAATTCCCTGGTTTAGAAATACCAAAGAAGACCTGAAAATGCTACATATCTCAGCTGAAGACGCCCTTAACAGAGATCTCTTCCGCAAGAAAATATTGACGAACGGGCTAAACCGAGACGAGCAACCGAAGAGAAGACACGGTGCCCCTTGGACAGAGGAGCGTAAGCAGGCCCATTCACAAAGAATGAGGGAAATTTGGGCTCTAAAGAAGGCCAAGTTCAGTGTCAAATGCAACAAGACTTAACGTGGTCCTTGATGGCCCCAGCGAATTATATATATATATATATAATAAGAATGATGATCATGATGATGATGAAGCAAGGAATAGGTGGTATACGAATGCGATGCACGAATAAGGGAATTGGAGTTGACTGTTCAGCCTTTGCAGATGACATCATGGATCTGTAAGAGTCAATATAGGAGGCACAGAACCAAATGGCAAAACTCCAGGAAGAAGCAAGTACGAAAGGCCGACGGATCTCTTTCGAGAAGACACGATACATGACAAACATCAAAACAGCACTCAGATGGAAGACAGTTGAGAGAGAAGTGATTCAGAAAGTGGAGAAATTCCAATATCTGGCGGAGTGGATAGACAATAACCTGTCGGAAAGAGAGTCACTGTTAACGAAAATCAACAAGATTAATTTGGCATATAAACGATGTACTCTTGCAACAAGAAGAATATCTCTCGACCGATGCAAGACAGTTATCCGCCTGGAGTCTTTACATGCAGCTGAATGTTTTACCCTGGTAATAACAGGAAGTAGTCGAGAGAAAAATTCTCAGGAAGGTACTGGGTCCCCAAAGAATAGAGCATGGATCATACAGAAAGAAATGAGTTTTAGGTGTAGGAGTAGGAGAGCTATATTCTTCGGGCGTATCTACAGAATGAACCCGGGAGGACTGACCAATAAGATAATAAGATATATTGAGGCCGAGAAGACTAGCGTACGCTAGTACCTGGAGGTGAAGAAGGACCTGGAGGAAATAGGAATACATGCAATGGAAATCAGCAACAGAGATGCTTACAAGTCGAGGATCAAGGCCACGAAGAGGTTTCAAGGAAAAGATAGATCCCGTACCCAAGCGCTATGGACAGAAGAAACTGGGCGAGGATTAAAGTCTAGAAACAGATAAAGCTGAATTAGAATTAACGTGGTCGATCGTCGGCGAAAACGAAAGAAAGAAAGAAAGAGAGAAAGAAAGAAAGAAAGAAAGAAAGAAAGAAAGAAAGAAAGAAAGAAAATATAAATAATAATAATAATAATAATAATAATAATAATAGAGAACAATAGTAACGTACGGTCCAACAGGTGGTCAAACTAGAAGAAGTATAATAAGAGGGAGAGGAAGAAATAATATCGTTTCAGCCACCCTGTACAGGCATTGGTTTAATCAATTTATATTTACCTATCTATATGTCACTTTCTACGCTGTTTACTCAACTGGAAGGCAAATAAACCAGAAGTCTATTGAGGGATTTATTTCTGAATTTAAAATTATTTTATGGGGTGAAAACCACATGAATACCAGAAATAATTTACATTCCAACATCAAGTGTAACTGTAGGTCAAATGTAACTTAAAAACTTTTCAGTCTATCGAACACACAAGTTAAATATAATTATTAGACTAAACATACATGTGTCCGCCTCTGTGGTGTAGTGGTTAGTGTAATTAGCTGCCACCCGCGGAGGCCCGGGATCGATTCCCAGCTCTGTCACGAAATTTGAAAAGTGGTACGAGGGCTGGAACGGGGTCCACTCACCCTGAGGATGTCAACTGAGTAGAGGTGGGTTCGATTCCCACCTCAGCCATCCTCGAAGTGGTTTTACGTGTTTCTCACTTCTCCACCAGGCAAATGCCGGGATGGTTCCTGACTTAAGGCCACAGATGCTTCCTTTCCACTTCGTTGTCTATCCCTTCCAATCTTCCCATCTCCCGCAAGTCCCCTGTTCAGCATAGCAGGTGAGGCCGCCTGGGCGAAGTACTGGTCATCCTCCCCAGTTGTATCACCCGACCCAGAGTCTGAAGCTCCAGGACACTGCCCTTGTAGCAGTAGAGGTGGGATCCCAGGCTGAGTCCGAGGGAAAAACCGACCCTGTGGGGTGAACAGATAAAGAAGAAGAAGAAACATACCTACAAAAATCATTATTGAAGAAGTAATAAAAATACACACTATCCTGGTCAAATGTACGTAATTTTGGTGCCTAATATATAGTCTACGTTAAGTTAGCGTTTGGAGACTTCCGTTTATTGTTATTTAAGTTGTTTTAAAATAGGGTAACATCATGTTGTTGGCAGCTAACACTCCTGTGATACAGAATTCTGATACTCCGGAGTATTAAAATTATAAAATCCTTTTATTAACAACCACCTACTCAATACAATACATTTTTTTAAACATGTTTCGTTCGACATAGCGAACATCATCAGCCATTAATTTACAAAGATTAGGTCAGGGCCCTGAGCTGAAATGATAAAAAATGTTAAAAGAGTGACAATGCCATAATAAAAAGTAAAATGATAACATTAGACTTGAAATTGTAACAATATGTACAGATTAACAGCAAGTATTTGTAGTGGAATACATTGAACGATGGTAGTCTGTAAAGTTAAAACAATCATGAGGTTGTTAAAGTAAAAAAATATAAATATAGTGGATCTTAAAATATATGTCAATGCGTGAAGCGTGGATTAATTATTGACGATGGAGTTCTTAAATTGAGCAAAAACAAAAGTTGAAATAGAGTTTATTGAATAGTACGAGTCAAAATGAACCAGTTAAAAGGCGCATGGCGACGAAACTAAGGTTGAAATGACGTGAACTCCAGTAGTTAGGAATTATGTAGGAGAGCCAAACACAATGCCAGAAGGAAATACAAGTTGAACTAGTCCGTATTTACACGCTAGCAGTAAAATTAATCGTATACAACGTAGGACACCAATATGGACTCGTTAAAGAAAAACTATAATCTTGAAAGTAGGGAGAGTTCCAGAAAACCAGAGATGGATGGAGCAGATTATGGCACAATTAGAGTTAGAAATCTGGAATGAAAGAAAAGGGAGGAAAAATAAAGTTATGTTATAACGAAAAAAAAAATTGAAAAAGGAGGCTTACCCTTGGGACTAGTGTGAGGTGTTCGCTAGCGTTGGCTGCGTGAAGTAAACTGGCGAGTAACCTTATTGCTGCTTCTAGTGTTGTATGTATGTATACGTAGAGGCAGGGAGTGAGTCATGGGAGGAGGAGGGGCGACTGATTCGTTGGGCGGGTCGGGTATTCGTGGATGGGGTGTCGCATGAAAGGGCAGTAGAGTAGTAGTTGTTGTATTATTAACAGTTGTATAATTAAAGATTCTCGTAAAGTTATTATTATTTATATTGAAAAGAGAGAGTAGTTCTAGAATTTTCTCGATTATTGGACTTTTAATTTCTGAAGTATCATTTAAATTTTGATGTCCGTTAAAATGCTGGTTTAGGAATATGTAAATGTTCTCAAACTCTGTCATAAGTTTACTTTTATTGACGTATTTCAAGATTTGAAGGTCTTTTTCAATTGTAGTAAAACTGTGTCCAGTCTCTTCCATATGGGTGCTCATGGCGGAATACTTTTTATGTTTCGAAGCGTTGTAGTGTTCAAGGTATCTGGTCAAAAAGCTACGTCCAGTCTCTATTGTATTGAGTAGGTGGTTGTTAATAAAAGGATTTTATAATTTTAATATGTTGTCCTCAATACGGTTCTATTATGAGATTAATTACATGTAACTCCGGGGTATTTCAGAATATCATAACATACAACATTAATAATAATATAATATAATTGTTGTAAACTAAACATTTCAAATTATGCAACGACAGTGATGATAGGATAATATATATAATTATTTACGGCAAACCTTGGGTGAAGTAAACCTCCTTAAGTGGAATATAATTTTTTCCTACAGTTTATATATTTCTTTTGAATTAATGACGGTGCACAGGGCTGGGTAACTGCAACAATAATACGTGGTTTATTTGAATATAACTGCTTATGTCTCATAGCACCTTAACCAAAACCAGAATAACTGCATTGCTGTTGAACGGTCACATGACTGGCCTTCCACACAAGCTGAGGGGGAAATAACTGAAACACTGAACTAGAGCAGTATACCGGAATGCCCGACTGTTATAAAAAAACTGCATTTTAAGTCTCACACCAGCCACATTGTTGACATAAGTGAGTTTAATTGTCTGCAGTAGCCATCATAACGTAATAACTCAAGAATGATCAATGCATTACTTAGAATTTACACAACGTATAACTTTATTTAAAACGACTTATTTCGGACTAGCCTACACCTTAACATTTTCCTTTCTAATAATGACATCATTGGTTTTTACTTCTTATTATTGTCTTTGTATTACCGTTATTTTAAAGGTGAGGTAATCTCACTCTTCTCTTCTGGATATGTTTTTGTATACATCAATGAGTAAGCCCTCTATACTTCTCTGTCTGCCAAGTCTTTAACAGTTAGAACGCACGTTAGAACAATACAAGATAAAATCTAAGGGTTTTATTTCCTCACCAGAAGTCATCACTCATTTACGAGCCCTGTGAATGAAAGAGAGAATCCCAATTTTGACATTTCCAGTCCACCCAACACGAAAAAGTCTCATGCCGCTGGGACAATTGAACCATACAGCCTGACTCCACATATAAAGCGATGAGGCTTAATGGCAAAGTGGATCAATTAGTGAGAAGCATTGCACACTGGACAGCGCACCGAAAGGGAATTTCATTTCTGCTGATTGAGTTGCCTGATTCCGGAAAAGCTCATCTACGTCGTGAAATGGGGAGCGAAGGAAGATCGGTCGATACACCTCTCCTTAGTGGGAAATTGTATCAAATTCCACCTAACGTCATTTTTCTTTCTTCTTGCGTCCAAACAAATCGAACAGAGGAACAATATCAAAGCTGAAACCTATATTATATCATCACTAAATGGACACTAGTTTGAAAATACTGAGTGAACTGTTCACCATTTGGAAATATTACCAACATTTAAAAATATTTTTAGGGATTTATTTACGCATATCACCATCATCTAATTCTACCTACATGGTGACAGTAGTGTCGGAGCTATTGATATTTTATTACCAAAGGTAAGGTAAGGGTGTATTCTGCCCGAGGGCAGGTCCGAACCTCCGCAGAGGTGTGCCTGAGCTGGAGTTTACGTGCGGTAGGGTGGCCAGTTCCTTTCCACTCCTGTACTCCCTTACCCCCACCAACAGCGCGTGGCAACCCATCCATTTGTTGACCGCGTCTAATGTTCCTTAACTTCGGAGATCTCACGGGATCCGGTGTGTCAACACGGCTACGACCGTTGGAAGTACCAAAGATAAAAGCCTGTTAAATAAACAGGCTGCCTTAAAATAAGCCACTCTATTATTTCTTTTCTGAGAATATTAAGCTTACTGAGTCATGTCTATATCGTACTCCCTCTCTTCCAAAACTATTATTATAAATTAGCTTCAAAACTAATTGTATTATGACCCACTTTGTCCGCCTCTGTGGTGCAGTGGTTAGTGTGATTAGCTGCCACGAAATTTCATAAGTGGTACGAGGACTGGAACGGGGTCCACTCAGCCTCAGGAGGTCAACTGAGTAGGTGGGTTCGATTCCCACCTCAACCATCCTGGAAGTGGTTTTCCGTGGTTTTACACTTCTCCTCCAGGCAAATGCCGGGATGGTACCTAACTTAAGGCCGCGGCCGCTTCCTTCCCTCTTCTTTGCCTATCCAATATTCCCTTCCCCCGCCAAGACCCCTGTTCAGCATAGCAGGTGTGGCCGCCTGGGCGAGGTACTGGTCATTCTCCCCAGTTGTATCCTCGACCCAATGTATCACGCTCTTGAGGTAGTAGAAGTGGGGAAAACCAACCCTAGGTGGTAAGCAGATTAAGAAAGAACGAATATGACCCACTGTAATAATAAATTATTTTAAAAGCTGGATATATTGAAATGTGCTACCAAATTATTCTTGTTAAAAAGTTCATTCTAAATTGTAGAGTTCAGTTTGTACTTTTACAATTCATTTACAATGATATGTGTGTGTAATTTGTAGTTTTATAGTTCAGTAGTGACGTAATTTATTCGTATATTGCGAATATTGTAATTGTATTACGAAGGCGTGATATATTCACCATTGAATAAATCAAAATAAATAAATAAATAAATAAATAAATAAATAAATAAATAAATAAATAAATAAATAAATAAATAAATTCAACTTAATTATAGACTGTTATGCCTCGGTTCAATGCGGCGGCTCTTTAATGCGTGTACCATCATGTAACGAAGAGTTTCATGTGGTATTCTGGTACGTTCAGTTCCTGTGTGTTTCCCACGTTTAATCAGAGTTATAGAAAATGAGTTCTGACATGGAAATAAAATATTTTATTCTACAACGTGTTAGTAACGTGTCTTGAAAGTTTAACGGAATCTTTTTGTGACACTCTGTAGCGGGAGGGAGGTTAAAAAAACGAAATATACTGTACTACTCCCAGCTGCTAGGGCTATGTATATGAAACTTTTCTCATGTGTAATTAGAATTTATCAATTCACATTTTTATCTATTTATTTATTTTATTTATTCGTATCAGAAGCATTAATACTATAAACACATATACATATGTACTCTTACTGAATTATATACATTATAGACAAAGTCACACCTATCAAAAAATTGGTCTATACTACTTTTGCCCGGAAATTGGCGACATGCAGTGCATTTTTTGTTGCCTGAAGTAGATTTTTACTATATGCCATTATTCAATTTATAAAGAGGAAAATTTTGTATTTTTTTTTTGTAACGGATAGACTCAAAAACTACTGAACCGATTTTAAAAATTACTTCACCTGTAGAAAGCTATTTTACTAGTGAGTAACATGGGCTGTGTTTTATTTTCAAAACAATTCTACGGGGTCGCCGGGGTGTTATAAGAATGTAAATATTATAGGCTAATAGAGGCGAAATCGTATTTGTCGTACAAGGACGATACAAAGCTCATTTTAAGCTTACGGGCCCAAAAGTCATGTTTTAAGGCCTTAAAACCAACCGTTACGTAGATATTTGCACCACACTACCCCTGTTTCAGGAACCGGATAAAATAACGAATTGCCGTAACCACGGCAACGTCAGCTCCAGGATTCTACAGCAGCGAGATTACCTATATCTATATAAATAAAGTAGCAGGGGATCCGCTGTCTGTAATTTTCGTTTGTTATGCCAATTTTTTAGATATTTATCCGTTTTAGGTCAACTCAAGACGGAATCGGTGATTTTTATTTTTCGTGTCTGTTTGTTTGCCTGTTTGTTCCACCATCACGGCGAAACGGCTGGATATATCTCAACCAAACATCATATTTTGATTATACTCATCCCAAGGAAGGTTTAAATATGCATATCACTTTAAAATCTTTGAATAGACGGGGGGTTTATAGGAAAACCAGAACGGTTTTCCTCCATTTTCTCTTATACTATTGATTTCCTGTAAACTCTGTGGACCGTATATGAAACGCCTCTTCATTATAAACAACTTTTGTTATGTTCATAATTTACCTTACCCTTCAAATGACGGAGAAATTTACTATTTTCTGCATTGAGGGACCGACAGACCGACAACGAACGTACAGGTTGCCATGGCAACGTCTCTGACTGCACGCCAGCAGGGAAGTAACGCATTGCCATTTTCCTCATCATGCCTTTAAATTCGTGGTTGTTCCTTGGGTAGAAAGCAAGATAGGCTTCAATCAGCCATTCTGCAGGATATTGACGGAATATCGTTGGAGGTTATAACCGTCCTCGAATAGGTTAAGGAATAACACCATTAGTCATATTCTTATCTGTTTACCGAAGAGTCCCTGCGCATAAATTTCTCCTCTGTTACCTCTTTCTTATATCCATGACTCACACCAGGATAGTTTATTGAGAGGCATTGGATTTTCCAATACATTCACTTGGTATTTACATATTTGTCGTCATCCGGCTGTCCTCAGTTATAACCAATTTTCTATTAATGTTAGCTTTCATCACTGTATCATTTTCTTCCTTAATTGTTCCATATGCATGTGAGTGCTAATCCCGAAAACTGTACACTTTTCTCTTTGAGGAAAGATTATAAGCTATGCAAATGTATAACTTTTGACCCCAGAAAATATCGAAATATGGATGCAATTTTAACGACGGTGCAGACTTTCGATTCGGGATAATTGGTGGCCAATCCGTAATTCGTACTACAAATAAGAAAGCACAATCGCCTTTCATTTTGTAGAGATCTACAAGTTTGATCCTATGCCTTTTTGTCGCATTTCTATCACTTATACGTTAAATAGAGCTGTATTTCTCGATTTCAAGTTAATTTTGTACTTTTACACGTATATGTTATCATTTGGCACACTTATTGGAAGGAGAGAATAATGACATTCGGCACGTACATTGACATGACCAGTGGCCATCTAATAGCCAAATTTTATGATTCTAGCTGTCACACGAGTATCAAAAATATAAAGTAGTATGTGAAAACTGTAGAAAATTTCACCCCATTCATTGACTCTAACTCAATCTAACCCATAAATATAGGAGATACGAGAAGATGTCATGGGAGCAGCCATGTAGAACAATGAAAGAGGCGTCTGATGGTGAAGTCATTTTGTTGATATGTCGTACAGTTTCAAAGCCGTAACTCTCGAAATAAAGGTCTGCACTTCTAGACTGTGTCTGTACATTGATTATTTTGGCCAAATTTCCGTACAGTTATCCGTTTCAGTTGTAATAATGACCATCTGCATATTTTTAGCTTTGTTGTCTGTGTGTCTGTCTGTTTGACTGTTTGTCTGTTTGTCTGTCCACCAAACTTCATATTTAGAATCCACCTGTCCTTGGCTAGGTTTTAGGGCAAATATTGTCCGGCTCCATGGCTAAATGGTTAGCGTGTGGCCTTTGGTTGCAAGGGTCCCGGGTTTGATTCCCGGCAGGATCGGGAATTTAATCATCATTGGTTAATTTCTCTGGCACGGGGGCTGGGTGTATGTCTCGTCTTCATCATCATTTTATCCTCATGATGATGCGCAGGTCGCCTAAGGGTGTCAAATCGAAAGAGCTGCACCTGTCGAGCCGAACACGTCCTCGGACACTCCCGGCACTAAAAGCCATACGCCATTTAATTTCATTTCAGGGCAAATATTGTTTCCAAATCCATGAACTGACTGGGGGATTATACGAAACCGAACCGTGATATTGCACTCACACAAAATATACACAACCAAATATAATGGAAATCTACCTGACTTAATGGAAATTAATTTCTAAACCTTTTTTCTAATTTGCATCATTTCGATACGAGGATCAATAAGGGAGATATCAATAACGGACCGTTTTTCGGTACAAGTCCCACCGGACCTAACTCAAGAGTCCGTTGCATGTTAAGCATATTTCTTACAACTTGAAAACTACCGAAGATATTTGAATTAAACTTTATATTTAGCATCCACCTGTCCAATGGCAGGTTTTAAAGGCCAATAACATTTCATATTCCCGGAATGCACTGACGGTTTATAGGGAACCGAAATGGTGTATTTACTCTTCCAAAATTTATACTTGGTACTGTACAAGACGAAGCTGATTGGAAATCGACCCAACTTGAGGGAAATCCATTTCTAAAAGTTTTTATTTTCATGTGCATTTTTTCGACAGGAGGATTAATAAGGGAGATGTCATGAATGGTCGGTTTTGCAGGTTAAATGCAGCGGACATATCCCAAAATGTGTTGTACGTGAAGCAGATTCCTTATCTATCTATATAAATAAAATCGTAACGACTGTGACTATTTTGGTGAAATTTCCGTACAGCTACCCGTTTAAGGGGTAATAATGACAATCCCCGTACTTTTTTGGTTTAGTTTCCTGCAAGTCCTAATTTTTACCCTCCTCACCTAAAATACAGATTGCGGCATAATGTGCCAGTGAACAAGGAAATTGAAATTTGGCAAAATTAGCCGTTTTAGCCTGTAACGGTCTAAAAATTCCAATATCTTTAAATTTTTCACTTTTTATACCCGAAATTGAAATATGGAGGCAATTTTAATGATGGTGCAGACCTTTGGGATGTCCTATGACATAACGAATGGCATAATCTCCGTTCAATTTGGAGTGATATACAACCTTGGTCTTATGACTTTTTGTCCTATCTGTATCCCCTTTACGTTTGATTTTTATCTGTTGATTTTAAGTAAATTTGGACTTTTCACATGCATAATCCATACTTTCAATCACTTATAGGAAAGATAAAATCATCAAAATCTACACGAAAATTGGCCCACCCAGTAGCATATATGAACCAAATGCTATGTATGTAGCTGTCACATAATTATCCGAAATGTAATGCAATGTGAAATAATCTTACCCAAATGTTACCCTATTCAACGTTTCCAACTCAATCTGACTCATGAATAGGTGATATATCATAGGACCAGCCATTTAGGCCGCTAAATAGGCGTCTTATGGTACAATCGTTTCGTCGATATGACGTACTGTTTAGTAGCAGTTAATCTATGAATGTATGTCTACAACATTGTAAACATGCATACACTTTCTGATGTCGATCTCTATATATTCACTGATGTCGATTTGTAGCGATCGAGAAAGGGTGTGTCTGCTTTTTTAATCAGTACTCCCCACACCGACTTTGACTGGCAGTAGGAATGGAGTCCTTCTCCAACTCCTGTGTAACTAGCATTAGTAAGGAAGTCCTACCATTTTAATGAATAATTCACTTCTCGATTTGACTTGCAGAAGAAAAGGCAGCATGCAATTTTGTTTAAAACTCCCCTACCCGATTGTGTTCAGCTGTAGGTAAGGGTGGCCGCCATAATAAACAAATGTACTCATATAAAATATGACTGACATTAGGCACAGTGGCCTGCTATTTTGATGGAAAGTCACCAGCCTGGTGTGACTGGCAATAAGCTAGCTGACAGTAGGAAAAGGGGCCTGTCGTTTAAATGATAGCTGCACAACTCAATTTAGACTGGCAGTAGGGAATTTGCCTGCCATTATAACAAAAACTCTTTAACTGTAATCTGCCTGGAAGTAGGAAAGGGGGCCTGCCATTGTAACGAAAACTCCCCAAATCGATTGTGACCGCGCAGTAGGCAATAGGGCCTGCAATTATAGTGTAAACTTCCCAACACTATTGTGAATGGTAGTAGGCAAGTGAGCCTGCCGTTATCATCACAAATCCGTAACAAACACTTTACATTGGAAACAATGCATGGGGACCTTCCCATGCTGTTTCTCGGATAACGCTAGGAGACATGCAATTTTTAAGCAATATTATTTAGTGCATGTACAGTATTTACTTCGATATTCGAATACAATGTAGAATAACGTAGCGAAGCACGGGTACATTTGCTAGTTTTCACAACAATTTTCCACAATTATTGCCAAAATATTATCGAAAATCGGTGATTGTTGTGAGATGTAGGAGATGTGTAATTTACAATACATTTTTATACGCAGTCCGCCTCTGTTGTGTTGTTATTATTGTGATTTTCTGCCACCCCCAGGAGGTCCCGATTCCATTTCCGGATTTGTCACGAAATTTGAAATGTATTACGAGGGCTGGAACGGGTTCCACTAGGATCGGGAGGTCAAGTGAGTATAGGGAGTTCGATTCCCTCCTCAACCATCTTCGAAGTGGTTTTCCATGGTTTCCCTCTTCTCGTGCAGGCAAATACCGGGATGGTACCTAGCTTAAGGCCACAGCCGCTTCTTTCCCTCTTCCTTGTCTATCCCTTTCAAATATTCAAATCCCTCTACAAACCCCTGTTCAGCACAGCAGTTGAGACTACCTGAGCGAGATACTGGTTTTTCTCCCCACTTGTATCCCACGACCCAAAGTCACACGCTCCAGGACACTGCTCTTGAGGTGATAGAGGTGGGATCCCTCACTGAGTCTGAGGGAGAAACCAACACTGGAGGTTAAACGGATTAAGAAAGAAAGAAAGAAAGAAAGAAAGAAAGAAAGAAAGAACGAAAGAAGGAAAGTTTGATATACAATTTGTTTCACAAGATGTCAACACAGATAACTCAAGCTTCCGACGCTCCTGTACCCTTCTCAATCTTTCCGCCGATATACTTTTGGTCTTATTTGAAAACTTACTTAGTTTAGTTCCGCATCTATACATTTTAAATTGGATTTTGTTTGGCAATTATTCTTATATTTGGAAAATTTTCACATATAATTATTTCGGATCTTACCTGACAGATCTATAAAGTATCTATATAAATAAAATTGTTTCTGTTTGTCTGTTTGTCTGTCTGTTTGTCTGTTCCACCATCACGTCGAAACGGCTGGATAGATCTCAACCAAACTTCATATTTAGAGTATACTGACCCC
Source organism: Anabrus simplex (assembly GCF_040414725.1). Taxonomy (NCBI): domain Eukaryota; kingdom Metazoa; phylum Arthropoda; class Insecta; order Orthoptera; family Tettigoniidae; genus Anabrus; species Anabrus simplex. The sequence continues at coordinate 317,917,132 of NC_090271.1, forward strand.
GGGGAAGGTTTCGATATGCATATCATTTTAAAATCTTTGAAAAGACGGGGGTTTTATAGGAAAAATTGTTTTCCTCCATTTTCTCTTATACTATTATAGGCAAAATATCGAATTTGTCGTATAAGGACGAGACAAAGCTCAATTTAATCCTCTTGACGCAAAGAACAAAACTCGGTAAGCCCTACGGGCCCGAAAACCATGTTTTAAGGCCCTAAAACCAACCGTTACGGAGATATTGGCACCACACTACCCCTGCTCTAGGAATCGGATAAAGAAATGAACTGCCGTAACCATGGCAACGTCAGCTCCAGGATTCTAGAGCAGTGAGATTATGCATGTACGTTTGGGCATAGCTGTCAACCAAAATAGGTACAAATAAGACTTAATATCTGGGAAAAAAATATACTGTTGGGTAAGGCACTCATAGGACTCCTTTGGGCGGGGATGGAAAGGGGGTGAAGAACGAGTGTAAAAATCTTACTATATATAGAAATGGAAGTGTGTGTGTAAATGACACATCTCCAACTAAACCACTGGAGCAATTTCAACCAAACTTGGTACACGAATCACTTACTATCGGGAGACGATCACTGTGGGGGGTAAGCCATCCCTAGCGCCCTTAAGGGAGAGGGTCAGGGGGGTGGTAGTTACAATAATAATCGAGAATAGTGTCGAATTCATAGTTTTCGGGGTCGCTGAGTTGAAAAGTGATACTCTAGAATTTTTTTAAAATCCAGCCCCCTTTTAGGTTGGGAGCAAAGGGTGGGGGGGGGGTGGGGTGAGCTATAGAAATAATTAAAAACAGTTTCGAATCCATAGATTTCAGGGTCTCTGAGATGAATAGTATTACTCCGGATTTTTTGCAAATCCAAGTGGGGAGCGAAGGGGGTGAGATATAAAATTAATCGAAAAACTACATATAAAAATATTATCTTCTTCTTCTTACTATATATAAAAATTGATGTATGTGTGTGTGTGGGTGTGTGGGTGTGGGTGTGTATATGACACATCTCCTCCTAAACCACTGGAGCAATTTCACCAAACGTGGTACACTTATCAATTAGTATCAGGAGACAAACCGCGTGAGGGTAAGACACCCCTAGCACCCTTTTGGCAGGGGGCGAGTGGAGTGGTATAAAAATAATCTTATAAATAAAGTTGTTCGTTTCTGTTTGTCTGTTTGTTTGTTTGTTTGTTTGTTTGTTTGTTTGTTTGTTTGTTTGTTTGTTTGTTTGGCTTAAGTGCTGCCTATATCCAGTATTCGGGAGATAGTAGGTTCGAACCCCACTGTCGGCAGCTCTGAAAATGGTTTTCCGTGGTTTCCCATTTTCACACCAGGCAAATGCTGGGGCTGTACCTTAATTAAGGCCACGGCCGATTCCTTCCAACTCCTATCCCTTCCCTGTCCCATCGTCGCCATAAGACCTATCTGTGTCGGTGCGACGTAAAGCAACTAGCAAAATAAAAAGAATAAAAATGTTTGTTTGTTCCACCATCACGTCGAAAGGGCTGGATAGATCTCAACCAAACTTCATATTTAGAGTATACTCACCCCCGGGGAAGGTTTCGATATGCATATCATTTTAAAATCTTTGAAAAGACGGGGGTCTATAGGAAAACCACAACGGTCTTCCTCCATTTTCTCTTATACTATTGATTTTCTGCAAACTCTGTGGACCGTATGTGAAAGGTCTCTTCATCACAAACAACTTTCGTTGTGTTCGTAATTTACCTTACTCTTCAAATGACGGAGAAATTTACTATTTTCTGCCGATACCATGCTCGGCATTGAGGGACCGACAGAGCGATAACGAATATATGGGTTACCATGGCAACGTCTCTGACTGCTTGCCAGCAGGGAAGTAACGTATTGTCATTTTCCTCATCATTCCTTTAAATTCGTGGTTGTTCCTTGGGTAGAAAGCAAGAGAGTCGTCAATCGGCCATTCTGCGGGATATTGGCGGAATATCATTGGAGGTTATAACCGTCCTCGAATAGCATAAGTAATAACACAAATATTCATCTTCTTATCTGATTACCTAAGAATCCCTGCGCCTAAATTTCTCTCCGATTACCGCTTTCTTATATCCATAACTCACTCCGGCATAATTTATTGAGGAGCATTTGATTTTCCAATACATTCACTTGGTATTTATATATTTGTCGTCATCCGGATGTCCTCTGTTATAATCTATTTTCTATTAATTTCAACTTACTAAACTGTATTACTTTCTTCCTTAATTACCACGTATGTATGCGAGTGCTAATCCCGAATGCTGTACACTCTTTCCTTTGAGGAAATATTCTAAGCTATGCAAATGTATAACTTCTGGCCCAGGAAAATTCCGAAATATGGATGCAATTTTAACGGCGGTGCAGACCTTCGTTTCGGGGTAATTGGTGGCTAATCAGTAAGTCGTATCAAAAGTCACAAAGCAAATTGCGTTTCATTTTGGAGAGATCTACAACTTTTGTCCTGTGACTTTTCGTCGTATTTCTATCCCTAATACATTAAACACAAGTTGATTTTGTACTTTTACACGTATATGTTATCATTTGGCACACTTATAGGAAAGGTAGAATCATGACATTCGGCACGCACATGGACATGACCATTGGCAATGTTATAGCCAAATTTTATGATTCTAGCTGTCACATGAGAATCAAAAATATAAAGTAGCATTCAAAAACTGTACAAGATTTCACCCCATTCAATGACTCTAACTCAATCTAACCCATAAATAAAGGAGATACGAGAAGATGTCATAGGACCAACCATGTAGAGCACTGAAAGGGGCGTCTGATGGTGAAGTCCGTTTGTAGATACGTCGTACAGTTGCAAAGCAGTAACTATCGAAATAAAGGTCTACACTTCTAGAGTATGTCTGTACATTGACAATTTTGGCGAAATTTCCGTACAGTTATCCGTTTCAGGTGTAATAATGACCATCTGCATATATTCTGTTTTGGTGTCTGTCTGTTTGTTTGTTTGTCTGTTTGTCTAAAACTTGGAAACTACTGGATATATTTCCACCAAACTTGATATTTAGAATCCATCTGTCCTTTGGTAGGTTTTAGGGCAAGTATTGTTTCTGAATCCCTGAATTGACTGGGGGATTATACGAAACCGAAACCGTCATTTTGCAACCAAACTTAATGTAAATTTAGCTGCCGTAATGGAAATTCATTTCTAGGCCTTTTTCCTCATGTGCATCATTTCAATACGAGGATTAATAAGGGAGATATCATTAACGGACCGTTTTCCGGTACAAGTCCCACCGGACTTAACTCAAGAGCGGGTGCGTGTAAAGCGTATGTTTTACAACTTGAAAACTACTGAAGATATTTGAGTCAAACTTTATATTAACATCCACCTGTCCAACGGTAGGTGTTAATCGTCAATAACATTTCATGTTCCCGGAATGGACTGGCGGTTTATAGGGAACCGAAATGGTGATTTTACTCTTCCAGAATATATACAGTACAAGACCAACCTGACTGGAAATCGACCAAACATTATGGAATTCCATCTCTAAAACTTTTTTTCATGTGCATTTTTTCGACAGGAGGATTAATAAGGGAGATATCATAAACGGTCCGCTTTTCCGGTTAAGTCCAGCGGATATAGCCCAAAAGGTGTTGTACGTGGAGCAGGTTCCTTATTTATCTATGTAAATAAAATCGTAACTACTGTGTGCCTGTACATAGACTATTTTGTCGAAATTTTCGTACAGCTACACGCTTAAGGGGTAATAATGATCATCTGCATATTTTTTGGTTTAGTATCTTGAAAGTTCTACTTTTTACACTTCTCACTGAAAACCCAGATTGCGGCATAATCTGCCAGTCGAGAAAGAAAACTGAAATTTGGCAAAATTTTACGACTTAGCCTGTAACGGGCGGAAAACTTCCAAGAGCTTTAAATTTTTCCCTTTCTATCCCGAAGAATATCGAAATATGGAGGCAATTTTAATGATGGTGCAGACCTTCGGGAAGTATCATCACATAACGGATGGCACAATCCCCGTTCAATTTGGAGTGATCTACAACCTTGGTCGTACGACTTTTTGTCGTATTTATATCCATTTTACGTTTGACTTTTCTCTATTTCTCGATCTTAAGTAAAGTAGTACTTTTCACATACATAATTCATACCTTCCATCACTTAGAGGAAAGATAGAATCATCATACTCTACACGAAAATTGGTCCACCCAGTAGCCATATGTGAGCCAAATGCTATGTATGTAGCTGTCAGTTAATTATCCGAAAAGCAATGCAATGTGAGATAATCTTACACAAATTTTACCCAAGTTTCTAACTCAATCTGACCCATGAATAGATGAGATATCATATGACCAGCAATTTAGGCCGCTAAATCCGGCGTCTTATGGTACAATCTTTTCTCGATATGATGTACCGTTTAGAAGCAGTTAATCTGTAAATGAAGGTCTGCAATATTGTAAACAAGCACATACTTTCGTATGTCGAACTATATATATTCACTGATGTCGATTTTGTAGCGATCGAGAAAGGGTGTGTCTGCTATTGTAATCAGTACTCCGCACACCGACTATGACTGGCAGTAGGAATGGAGTCCTTCTCCAATTCCTGTGTAACTGGCATTAATGAGGCAGGCCTACCATTGTAATGAATAATTCACTTCTCGATTTGACTTTCAGAAGGCAAGGGAGCATGCAGCATACAGTCTTTGGCTGTAGGCAAGCGTTCCCGCAGTTATAAACAGATGTACCCATCTAAAATGTGACTGGCATTAGGCATACTGGCCTGCTATTTTGATGGAAACTCATCAACTTGGTGTGACTGGCAGGAAGCTGGCTGGCAGTTGGAAAAGGGGCCTATCATTATAATGATAACTGCACAACTCAATTTTGACTGGTTGTAGGGAAGTTTCCTGCCATTATAATAAAAACTCTTCAATTTGTAATATGTCTGGAGGTAGGAAAGGGGGCCTGCAATTGTAACGGAAACTCCCCAAATAGATTGTGACCGCGCAGTAGGCAATGGGGCCTGCAATTATAATGTAAACTTCCCAACTCGATTGTGAATGGCAGTAGACAAGTGAGCCTGTCGTTATCATCACAAATCCGTAACAAGCACTTTACACTGGAAACAACGTATGGGGACCTCTGCATATTGTTTCTCGGATAACGCTAAGAGACATGCTATTTTAAAACAATCTTATTTACTGCATGTACAGTATTTACTTCAATATTCGTATACAATGCAGAATACCGTAGCGAAGCACGGGTACATTTGCTAGTAATATCTAAAGGCGAAGCCGCACTGCACTGTAAGTGACCTTGGACTGCCAAGAGCACTTAATTTGAAGGGCATCTCGTAAGTCTTTTTGGGAATTCACCCCCTTATTTTAAATAAGTATATAAACCATTTCCGTAAATTAAATACTGCAGTTCTTGGACTGGGGCCTACAGTGCAGGTAACACAGAGTGCACCTATGCACGTACTTCAGTCGATTTGTTCGTGGACTGGCGCTGACAGTTCAAGGATCATATAGTCTTTTCACCTGTCTTTTCGGGTCTTTTTCAAGTCGTTGCGATCATGGCGATTTTGACTTGAGCATGTCAACCGTTTTGATAGAGGATTTTCCTGATATTTGGCAGAACTTAAAATTTGCCCGTAGCTCAAACTACGACATTTTATATTTCCGCTGCTGGCATTCAGCTACCCCTCACAACAAATGTTGTATACAAGGAACTTGGTATACAGTAACACAACATAAAGTTTATTTCTTCAATAGTTTGACACAGTGTTTACAATAAGTATCACAAAACTTGTCTTGAAGCTTGAATGATTTGCACGCAGTTAATGTTGATATTAACGGTAGACTGAAAGTCTGTAACATATATACATTTATATACAGAGAGAGTCCTATATACACATTTACACTTATCTTGACGAGATAGTCTAATTCACTGGGAAATGTCCTTGGATAGTCGAGAACTATCTGCTGTGGGCTAACAAGTGTAACTTCTAGAGAGAGTAGCGTTAGTATAAAGCTAGTAATTGGACTTAGCCTTGCAAGGAACTTGCATCAATATCTTAATTCGCAGAATGCTAAGATAGTCGTCGGAGCACTGGTGAGGACTTGGGAGTGTAACAGAATGCTTGACTCGGAGCTCGACGTGGCTACGGGAATCAGGGAAGATGAGGCAGAGTCCTGAGGTGAGACCTCACAACCAGCAATCTGTCCACCTGTTCAAGACACGTTTTTAAGAGGAATGGCTCCGTGTTTGACTTGCGGTGTGGTCTGGCTGTTGGACACTGGGGTAGTCCTCGGTAAGGCAATGAAGGTCGTGCAGTTCTCTCGTAGGCTCTGGAAACATCGGTGATGCGGCGGGTTGCGGAGCTTGTAGGCGCGGAGCTGAGCGCGGAGCTGAGCGCGGAGGACACACACAACAACAAAGATCGTAGTTCTGCTTATACTATAAGCATGCAACTGTCCGTTGCTGGAACTAGCGGAGAACTGTCCCGGCATCATCCAGTGGTGCAAACTCTCCGCTGTAGAGCACCACAGCGATACGAGACGAACAGTCCACGAAATGATTCTACTGCGTATTTCTTTTTTTCTTTTTTTAGTTATAACATTTTGAATTGTTTAAGAAAAGTGTTTAACCGACTCTTCGCTTCAATAAGTGGGACAGTAATGGTAAAAGGAGCATTTTGTATCAAAAATATCAACGCAACATGTCCCTCAATTTAAAGAATAAGCCTGTAAACATCTACGTGTGGCCATGTGCGTTAAACTGTGGCGAAACTTGGACATTGAACAAACGTGATAAAAAAGACTAGAGGCCTTCGACATGTGGTGTGGGTAACGTTCAAAAAAGAAATTGTGTGGAGGAAATGACCAGTTTGGATGTACTATACTGAAGTAATGAAAAGAGACAGTTAATCAATCAAATGAACAAAAAAATCAACATGACTGCAGCACAGACTTCGAAAAGTTGGCTGAAGAATTGAAGTGGTTGAGAGAAAAGTACGTGCAAAACGCCCTTTTGGGAGCCCAGGAAGCATTTTAATGAAGATGTTCTTCTTCTCCATTGGGCTAAAACATTAGGAAGAAGCTAAAATAGAATTATGGAGGATGTCCAGTTGATACCTCTCTCAAGACAGTTTCACAGAATAAGAAGATGAATGTTCATAATGTATGAACATTCTTCTTCTTATTCTCTGTCCTCAGCATCATGTTTCAGTTGTTCATAGATTCCACCTTGTTTGACATCTGTTAACATTCCAAACCTTCTTCTTCCCTTTTCCCTCCATTACCCTGTGTTGAAGACACTTTCTACGCAGTATGCGACCCAACCGGGCCGGCCCCGTGGTGTTGGGGTATTGTGCCTGCCTCCCACCCAGAAACCACGGTTTCGATACTCGGCAAGGTCAGAAATTTTTACCTGTATCTGAGGGCTGGTTCGAGGTTCATCCAGCCTACGTGATTAGAATTGAGGAGCTATCTGACTGTGAGATAACGGCTCTGGTCTAGAAAGCCAAGAATAACGGCCGAGAGGATAATCGTGCTGACCACAGGGCACCTCGTACTCTGCAGGCTTTCGGACTGAGCAGCGGCCGCTTTGTTGGCCAAGGCTCTTCAGGGCTGTAGTGCCATGGGGTTGGGTTGTGTGACCCAACCAGGTTATTTTCATTATCGTCTGCATCGGTTGTCTCATCTCTCCTACTCTTCTTAGCACTTCATCTTTCCACTTCACATTCTCCATTCTTCTCCACAACCATATTTCAAAAATTTTCAAATACTTTATATCCTTCTTCCTTAACGTCAGTGTTTCGGATCCGTATGACACTACACTCCACACAAAACACTTTGCGAACCGCTTTCTGAAAACAATAGGGTTTGTCTTAGATGTCAAAAGCCCTCTTACCTTTCCAAAGATCTTCTTTTTCCATAGACATTCTGCTTCTTACTTCTTCTGTACAGCCTCCATTCCATGTTAACAAACCTCCCAAATATCTGAATGACCTTGTTTGTCGCAATTTTTTTTTCCTCTAGTGTTATATTTACAGCGATATCATCCTTTCCTGTTCTCATCACCTTAGTCTTCCCTGTGTTGACCTTCATTCCAAACACTTTGCCCACTCGCTCAATATTTTACAACATGACCTGCAGTTTTTATTATGCTGTTTTTACCCCTTCAAAAGTAAAGTGATCAACTGAAAATATTTTTCATGATAATTTTTCAAAGAAGAATCACGTACATGTGTTAGTATCAAATACTTGGATTAGTTATATTTAAAAATAAGACTGAACTGAGCTGTGGTACGAGTCACTGGTCACACAATAGACAAAAAAGAGAGAAGGATTACTTCTTTAATACCACTGATGCAGAAGAAAGCACGACGGTCGGATCAAGCGCGAGTGATATGGAATTTCTCCTGTCTATTTTAGAACGTCGACCTTTAGGGGCAGAGATCGAATTTTTATGTGTATATTTACCTTACATTTCATGTCCTGGTGCTTGAGAAATGGTACAGATGGAAATGTTTTTCTCCTAAAAGGCAAAAATGTTCAATCATGTTTCTCAGCTCAACAACGCACATAACGGACTCAACATTAATACTACAGATCCATGCGTATATTCGTAACGTCTTGTAAATCAACAGGTATTTGTTCACGTACACCCACAATCAATCACTCAGTCATTAATGATTTGAATTTAGGACTGTCGCCCAGGTAGCTTATTCCCTATCAATTGTTTACCTAGCATCTTCTTAAACGTGTTCGAAGAACTTGGATATTCAACGAACATTTTCCTTGATAAGTTATACCAATACCTAATTCCTCGTTCTAGAAACAAAGATTCGGCTTAATTTGTACTCTTGAATTCGAACTTCACCTTCTTACATTTAAAAGCTCCACTCAAGCTTACTCTTCTACTCATGCCACTCCACTTGACAAGTCGAAACATACCACATCGTAGAGCATCACGTGTCCTTACTTCCATGTCTTTCCAGCCCAAAGTTTGCAACGTTTTCATAAATCACCCAGAACAAATCGTCCTGCTTTCCTTCCAATCTTTTCCAGTTCGAAAATCAAATAGTCCTAGCTAGGGTTCTATACGCTGGACCCATACTCCAATTGGAGTCTTACCAGAGACTTATACGCCCTCTCCTTTACATCCTTACTATAACTCCTAAATACTCTTTTCACCATATGAAGAAATCTGTAATGTTTCTTAGCAACCTTGTTAACCCAGGTAAGGATGAATTAAATTCTTGTTAGCATCTGCCTTATTTTATTTAACAAACCACTTAAAAGAATACAATAAATTTAGTTTTGCATTTTTCTGTCCAATGGTTTTCGAAAACCAGGTCATCCTTCTGGAGCAGTTATTCTATTCAAGGTATCTTCTTAGACCACATATCATTGATCACTTCTACAAATAATGAAAACATTAAGGAAATGTACTCGCTAGTTCAAGCCTCCATCGCTCATGCCTCTCACCGCTGGGTGCCGTCACTTTATGTGAGGATTGTGCTGGACAAAGCGGAGGTGGGGCTGGTTTTTCTCCGGGTACTCCGGTTTTATCTGTCATATTTCATTTCAGCAACACTCTCCAATATAATTTCATTCCATCTGGCATTCATTAATCATTGCTCCAGAGGAGTGCGACCGACCTCGGCAGCCGGCACAATTCCTATTCTCGCCGAAAGACGGGGGCTTCATTCATTCCATACCTGACCCGGTCAGTGTCTCTAAAACAGGTTGTAGGTGTTTAATTAATTTTCACTCGCCAGTCCCCGTCTAGGTGCATCAAGATATCCATTTTTAACAGCCCATTATATTTAAGTTATTTCCAAAAAAGCCGAGTCAACAAAAAACGATGACGCGCGGCTGTCTGTTACAATGTGTTGTGTAGGCAACGTAAATAGGTACGAATTTAGTCAATACTTCAAAAACACTGCTATGCACACATCGTTCTGGAATGACGTGTACCTTATGTGGGTCAATATGATTACCCCAATGAATATCATTCCGTATATTAATACCTAGGTACTATCAACAAAGTAATTAAAACTGAGAGGACTTTTCCAATTGATGAAATTTACAACATCACTTTTCATCTATTTACCATCATATCATTATGAGTTTTTCGTCTCACAACGTTGTATATGTCCCTCTGCAGTCGCTTACAATCTTGTAACTCATTTACAACTCTATACAGTATAACATCATCCGTAAAAAGCCTTCTCCGTGATTGCAGTTCTTTACTCGTATCATTTATATACATAATAAAATATAAAGGTGCAGTATTACAACCCTGCCGGACCCCACACTTAACCATTAGGTTACAGGTTCAGATAACACTTCACCTACTCTAATTACCTGAGTTCTGTTATCTAGAAATTTAGCCACCATTCAAGCACTCTTTTGTCTAGTCCAATAGCCGTCACTTTCATCAGTTACCTCTAATGATCTACTCTATCAAAAGCCTGTATTCTAGTAACAGTTAACACAAGCACAGTCGGTTGATTTACACAACAAATCAGTCAGTAATATACTAGCCTCTGTTGTCTGCTAATGTTGTGGGGAGTGTTCAATGATGTGCCTATAGAACTGCAAGTTTAAAAATCAGTGGGGCAAGTAAAAGAGCAGTAAATTGCGGCACTAAAATCCACTAAAACCTTAACAGTAGTTAGTGGGACGCAACATTATTATTATTATTATTATTATTATTATTATTATTATTATTATTATTATTATTATTATTATTATTATTATTATTTCCCAGCTGAGTGGCTTAGACGGTAAAGCACCGGTGGTGTTCGTAGGTGCTCAAATACGTCAGTCTCGAGTCGATAGATTTACTGACACGTAAAGGGAATCCTGCGGGACAAAATTCCGACACTTGCGTTTTCATGTGTGATGTTGTTTTGGTGCTTTGTCCGAATATGAAGAGGTAATATTAGAAAGAACACAAATACCTAGCCTCCGTGCCGGAAGAATTAAACAGGTGCGATTAAAATCTCTAACACAACCGGGAATCGAACCCGGGATCTTCTAAATCAAAGGCCTCGGCGCTGACCGTTCAGCCGAGGGAAGGAAAGTGACTACATTAATAATAATAATAATAATCGTATGGCCTCAGCTACCGCCTGAAAACATTTTAATTTGACGTCACCTGGGTTTCTGCTCGCCTACGCCGACGTTCCGTTTCACTCTAAGCCTCATAGATGGCAGAGTAAAACAAAACTCTGATATTTAATGAATTTAGGCGGATGAACACAAAATGTGCCGCCATAAATCATTTATATATCGACATCGTACGTTACTGGGTGGACATTTTTCCTCCCTTCAAACATCCGACTACCTCTGCCGGGTTTGCACCCATTATCTTGGGATCCCGAGGCTGACACTATAATATATATCCACAAAGACTCACACGAAATGCTGTCACTTGGTACAGTTACTTATTCACATCTAATATCAAACCTCACACACACATAACTTTAATCACTGCTGCCACAAACAAAACACTCATATCACAAACCGCCATTTTGAGAATTGCCTATCACTGCACATGGAAATTGCAATCATAAAACACAGTTGAAGCAGATGACTGCTTATAAGCATGTCACAAAACGTGGTCACAAGTATAACCGGTTAATTCATAACTCTACTGAACAATAACTCTTCGTTACCATCAAGACCACCTCCTTATATACGTGCCTGGCCAGGCTTCTAGAAAGATACATTATCAAAACACCTTCTCGTAAATCTCCGAATGCCTAACAACATGATTATAATGTACAGAATATTCCTCCATGATCTAGTGCCATTCTGGAAGTTACAGAATATTTCAAAATTTTGTAGTGGATTACAAATTATACATAGAGGTACGGATAAATTATATACAGGTCCTTACATTAATTGAACTGATATACATGTCCATATACTGTGCATGTTTCATGACATAACCTCACAAAGAACGCGATCGTATCATATGTACATATGATGTAATTATAATACAAATAGTAACATTATGTAACATTTCATAGCCTTACTTTACAAGTAATAATAATAATAATAATAATAATAATAATAATAATAATAATAATAATAATAATAATAATTCGAGCTCTACTCTTGCATTATTAAATCCATGGGTCATAGAATATTGTTTGCAAGTTATATCTGTTTATCCCACTTGCATCATTTATCGCTGATCTGCAGAGGCAGCTTAAAAAAATTCTCAAAAATATAAGCCCTTATCTGTCTATATTTGATGAATCAATTCCTTCACTAATTTTCTAAAGGCTTCGCTTAGTGTTTCATCTAAGTGTAACATTCACCTCCCATTCTCCTAATGATGTTTTCTAGATTATTTTCTCTTTCTTTCTAGTTCTTTTGTTTTCAGTTGTATCAGTGATAATGATGTTGTATCTAACGAAATGGCCAACACATTTAATTTTTCCACTTTGCATTTCGTCAGATTATAGTCTAGCCTTCTTTACTTGTGTCAGAAATCCTCTCTTTGTTTTTATTTCAGTCTTAGACATTATATTTAAGTCATAATTATTTTATTATGAAAACCTTTGTTCAGCTTTCATGCGTATTCTTCTTAGTTAATAGCTATTAGATTCTGGTGGTTGCAAGTTACAGCTAAAATGACCAAATGACCTAATTTTAGTCAACTTAATTTCAATTCAGTTTCAATTTATTCAAAGTAACCATTCATAGATCACTGTCACAAACCATCAGCGACGAGAACATAGGAAGACCACGGTATGTCGGTCCCATGTAACGAAGCGACTTCTTCAATATTTATTTCCAATTTTCTGCTGCGTAATAACATTCTCCTCTGGCTTCACACATAATTCCTTCAGGTCCTTCAGTATTGCACACCTGAACTCAATTCCCCTCTCCCCTTAATTCTGTGAATGATTTCTATCCAATTTCCTCGTCATCCTAAATCCTCCTTACACAAGATGTAAACTCTCGAGCCCAGTGAACGACTTGCGGTATCTTGAGTGGAAGCAGAATGTACGGGCAATATTAATAGTACTACATTTTCCAACTCTCTCTCTGTTTCTGAATATCTCCTTGTAGATGCTCCTCCAATAATCAACGCATGCTCATCTCACAGAAATGTTCATAATGAAAGTTAAAATCCCCAACCCGGAGGGTATACCAAAGGCCTGTACTCTAACAATTTAGCCATGGAGTTGTGTGGGATAGTGATGAATTCAGGTGATAATTCACGTCGACGCTATCTGATTCTCTTTCAACTCAAAGATTATTAATCTGAGTTCATGCTACTCTGCCTTAATCTGATTATAATTATGCTGTACGATTGCTTATTGTTTTTAGTTTAGCTACTCCTATCCATTGTGTTTCATTTACATTATATCATACTATATTTCAAGTTAGCTCATACCTATAGTGACATTTTGAAATATTTACACCCCACTTAGCCGTTTGGCGAACTCACTTGTCACGAACTCACGACCGTCTGCTTACGTTCATCTTGCGACTGACGCACTCAAAACTGACTCACTCTAAGGGGACTGGCATGAGCCAGCTGCGATGTTCATGTAAACCCACAGAATGTTCTAGAATTAGGTATCCCGATACGAGAAGTCGAAGTCCGGTCGTCAACGGCCGAAAACTACGCGTTTTACATATTATTATTTTTATTATAATGTAATTCACTGGTTATACCTGCTTGCTTCACAAAGAAGTTGATCTGTATTGCTTCATAAGATAACCAGCAACATATTGTTACTGAGACACGCCTGTAAAAATTAAGTCCTCCCTTCACAAGAATAAGACTCATCTTACTTTTCGAAATATTTCAGTAACATCGACGTCATTCACTCGCAGTCTGTTATACCATGTAAGATTGTTACCACTGAATTGACACGTGATTTTCATCCTGAAAATCTCTATAAAGGACGATCAGTATCAATCGATCATCATTCTAGTTCACCAGTGACTTATCAGCAGGATTCACGTTTCAAGTCTGACAATAACAACTTACCTGATATGTAGGTCAGTCTAAGAAGACTGTGTAAATTTAATAAACGGAAAGTATCATCATTTGGCTTCTCATTCTGATTGAATTTAGATACCACCGTGCACACTGACGGAACGTAAGCTTCAAGTATTCGTAACTATAAGACGTGTTAAACTACAGACTTAACTCTAGTAGTGTCCACTGTTACATTATTCCAGCTCTATTTTTAAACAGTATCCGCTTACTCTAGAAGCTTCCTTATCACGATCCTCTACTATTCACTGGCGCTATTGTTTAGCTCGTCCACATTGTCGCAGCAGTACCGGAACTGTCGCTTCTCGCTGGCATTTCCGCCTTCAGTCGACCACTCCGCACTCAGTCTTCATCTTTCTTTAAATCGTTCAATATTTTGGAACAACATGGAGGATAATTGCGACTTATTTGATTATCATACCATGACATGAAACACTTGTCACATATACATATTTCAATTAATGAATTAATAGACCACTACAGGCCATGTAGTGAACGTCGGCGCATGGAACATAAAAAATATAAAGAAGAGACCTTTACAGTTCTTAAAACTGATGTCCTTCCAATCAATCACCAGTAACCTGCATTCAGTGTCGTCGCCCAGGTGGCAGTATCCCTATCATTTGTTTAGCTAGATTTTCTTGAATGATTTCGAAGAATTTGAAAATTTATAGAACTTCACTCTTGGTAAAATATTCCAGTCCCTAATTCCTCTTCATATGAATAAGTATTTACCCCTTAAATTCATCTTCAATTGCAGTTTTACATTCGTATTATGATCCTTCCTACTGTTAAAATAACCGGGCGTGTTGGCCGTGCGATTAGAGGCAGCTTGCATCCGGGAGATTGTGGTTTTAATTCCATTTTCGGCAGCCTTAAGATGGTTTTCCGTCTTTGGGCTCGGTAAATACCGGGGCTGTACCCTAATTAAGGCCACGGTCGCTTTCGTGTAACTCCCAGGCCCTTCCTATCCCATCGTCGCCATTATATCTATCTGTCTCGGTGCGACGTAAAGCCACTAGCCAAAACAACTTGTATAATATACATCAAGCTTATTCGTCTACTAATTTCATGCCATGTCTCCACTGGCAGCTCGAAAGATACCCATGTTCCAACAGCCCGTCACCCTACTTCCAAGACCTCCGAGCCCAAAGACTGCAAAAGTATCGCAAGAACACTACTCTTTCGTGGGAAATCGGAAATCATCCAGAAAAAATCGCGCTGCTCCCTTTTGTATACTTTCCTGTCCTTATATTAAGTAAAGCATATTGTAGCAAAAAAAAAAGGGGGGAACTTAAAACATGACTTCCTTGTACTCCTTATAAAATTTTACCATTGTCTGCTGTCCATTTCAAAATACTGTTCGTCGGTTAATAATAATAATAATAATAATAATAATAATAATGAAAAAATGAAATGATGTATGGCTTTTATTGCCGGGAGTGTCCCAGGACATGTTCGGCTTGCCAGGTGCAGGTCTTTTGATTTGACCACCTAGGCGACCTGCGCGTCGTGATGGGGATGAAATGATGATGAAGACACGTACACCCAGTCCCCGTGCCAGAAAAGGAAACCAATTATAGTTAAAATTCCCGACTCTGCCGGGAATCGAACCCAGAGCCCCTGTGACCGAAGGTCAGCACGCTAACCATTTAGCCATGGAGCCGGGCATAACACTACTACTACTACTACTACTACTACTACTAATGATAATAATAATATAAAATTAGCTTTGTCCGATCCACCGTTCTACTGGTGCACCGACTGCCTCATTTTTTCTTCTCTCCAGAATTACCTGCAGATGACCTTTGATAGTTCTATAAATTGAGTCAACTTTGAATAATCTTAAAATCAAATTACTGTTTTAAGGGGGTACGGAATGCCCTATGCTCCCAATGATAAAATCGGCTGTTAATATTGTACCTTTTCTCTGAAACCACTGGAGGTAGACACTTCAAATTTTTTCAGCTTATAGTTGAATATCTTGGTCTTCTACTGAAACAAGCATAATTTTTATAACGACCTACTTAAGGAAGATATTATTTTTTTATTTTGAAACTAGTTATTTTTGGTATTTTTAGAATATATTTTTGCTAATAAAATTTGTAATATTCAGACAAATTAAAAACTGTTGTTTCAGCAATTGAAAGAGGTATTTATCAGTATGTCCTACAAATTTCAAGTTAATATATTCAAAACTGGCTGAGAAAATGCACCTTAAGTATTAAAAAAGTAAACTTACGGGAAACGGGCTTCAAAGTTAACACATCAATGCATGCTAGGTCCATAGCTTGGATTATCTTTATCTTCTTCAAATTCCTCTTGTAGTCTCTTCTTGGCACCTCTCCTGTCCTTTTTGCCTTGAATAGCTTTTGTTTAAAGGGCATTTTCATCAGACCTTAGCCTTACCAGGTCTTTATGCAACATTGCATCAATAGTACGACACCCAACATTCAACCCTAACACTTTCAGAACTTTGCAACTTGTGATGTTTCCCTGGTTAAAACTTGAAACAGCATCATATACACCAAAATGAAGAGTGCTGATACCCACAAACACTGTTTTGGATAGGCGGTTCCAGATGACACTATTGACACATTCCTTTGGCTTTTGTGTCCTGCCGTGCAGGCATTTTTGCAGGAGATTTCTGTCAAAAAGATCCCTGAAAATTGGTTTGATTTCATCCATAATGGCTGGTGGCAAACTATGAGGATGGTTATATTTCTCCCCTGTTACTTTGCTCCTGTTATATTTGCACTAGCTGTCTGTCCCTGAAAGACACAAGCCATGTACAGGATTTTCATTACTGGAATAAATGTTGAAATATGTTGCCCAGACAGCTTTCCTCATTGCTTCCACATTATCAGTATTTTTCCTGATGGTCAGACCACAGTAATTATGGAGAGTATCAATGACTGAATCCGTCAATCTGCTCTTACCCTCTAATATTCTACCATCACTAAGTTTCTTTCCCTTTATGCTTGATTTTAGTCTTCTCAATCTTGTCCCCATACGTTTCCGAACGTGACCAACACATTCCAGTTTGGTTATATTTACATCATTTCCATTGGGCTTAGAATCCCGAACAACTTTGAAAGCCTTAGAGTCACCATCCCGTAAGTAATACAAATACCTAGCATTGTACCACTGAATAGAGCGTTGGTCAAGTGACTTGCAAGAGACCGTCATGTCTACTCACAGCAGAAATCTAGCGTGCATTATCATATAAATTATTTTAAAAAGCACACTTGTAGTTATCATATCATCATAATTCATACACCATTTTAAAGAGGGCATTTGACATATTAAGAAATAACAATAATATAAAAATGACAAATTTTAGGCAAAATACCCATTCCGTATCACCTTAATATTGTGAGTAGGGTGTGCTGGCAGTATTATTTTGATGCCACACATGGTGAATTTGTTATTATGAAAGATTTACAGTTGACAATACGCTTCCCTTTCGTAATGGCAAAAGAGAATATGGCTAAAGAAAGCAGTATAAACGTTTTGCAGTACTAGAGTTATTTGTTATAATATATTCAATACGTCCAGTGTCAGGATAAATAAATTAGAACAATATCAGTGATTCAGTGTCTGTGTCTGTCTATAGACTGTTCTTCCTAATAATATACGTCTTTCTGCTTATGTAAACATTCTTTTGTAACTTATATGAGTCCGTATGGATTCTTTTCATTGGTCGCAACATAACTGATACATAAATGTCCACTACAATAACTACAGGCAAAGGCTATGACATTAGCGCCCGAAGGTTCTTTCTCGATAGTTGGAGAATGACGTTCGTGCTAGTGTTGCAAAAAAAAAAAATAATGATTTGTTCTTGTCATGTTAACGTATACAACGTTGAAATGTTTACGGCGCAAAAACGGAGTGTTTATTTTCCACACATTATCATTCGGTGTACTTTCTTGCAAATTCTTTTTTTTTGTACCCGTTTTATGATGCATCATATTATCGTTGTGTGTACATACAGTATTTTTATTGTCAGAGAGATTTTATTTCATTCCACGTGCGCAGTTATTATTTTGATTATTCATAAATAGCTTGTCGAAGGATAATTTTAGGTTAGTTTCCCTGCAGTTGGTAGTGATTGTCAGTGAGTTATGAACTTGTTATTTTGGTAGGTTTTTAATTATGTTTTGTGGTTCACAGAATGTAATTATTCTCTTCAGCGTCAAATATTCCCGTCGTCATTCTGTGATTTACACCTACATAAACCGTTGTTCATAGGTAGCTTTTGAGGAAAGGCAATGAGAAATACTTGAACTCTTAACCCGCCAGTAGTCGCTAGGATGAAAGTAACGCGAGAGGTCGCGCGTTGAGCATAATGCTCACGGTATGATATGACGTGTTTACATAATCAATACCAACCGATTCCAAGCGTAAATGTATTAACACATCAAATGAACATAAACTAAATATCAAATGGTTATAAAGAACACTAAAAATTACAAATAAAATTACAAAGAGTAAAAAATCTGTATCTGGAAGAAACAATTCCCAACTTTCTAAAATAATGAGTGCGTCTTTCGCAATGCTCTTTACACAAGGAGGATGAGTCACTATATTTTCAGCACAAGTACGTAAGCGTGGATCACTTCTTGGTGGATGGCTGCCCCACTTTGTCACCTTGTCTTTCACTACCTATACTGTATAAATAATGTCACTAAACATATCAGGTGTAAGGTTTATTCAGGCGTTTGCTCTATTAACCAGCTTTTCGTCTCAGGTCTGACACTAGACTCATCAGAGTGGGTGTGTCAGACCCTACCCACTGACGCTGGGGTGTTTGCAGGTGAACTTATCAGAAGCCTTATATAAGAGGCACAGTCTGATAACTGCATACGGGAGATGAAACTCCACAATGGAATTATTGCCCGCCTAGCAATTCCGAATGGAAATTCTAAGTTCCCAAGGAGGGAATTAGATATTTTTCCACCAATAGGGCGTGTCAAAAAACAGATCAGATGGAAGGTTGAATTGAATATATAGAGCAAACGCCTGAAAAAAACCTTACATCTGATCTGTTTTTTGACACGCTCTATTGGTGGAAAAATATCTGATTCCCTCCTTGGGAACTTAGAATTTCCGTTCGGAATTGCTAGGCGGGCAATAATTCCACTTTGGAGCTTTATCTCCCGTATGCAGTTATCAGACTGTGCCTCTTATATAGGGCTTCTGATAAGTTCACCTGCATACTGTACCCGCTCAAAGCCTGAGTCCCAACCAGCATTTATCTCAGGGAGTGTTACGGTCCGAATCCATCGCAACTAATACTCAATAAAAAAAATATTTTGAGATATAAGATCTCAAACTATATGTAAGGGCGCCATCCAATCAGTACTACAGGGTTGAACGGGACACTCTAATCTTTAACTTTAAGGCTCATCATAAAACACACAAATTATATATATTCAGATCAAAGGGAAATTATGAAGGCTCCGTCCTAGGAATGGGGACGGACATTTAAACGGTCACCAAGGGTTTACTATTCTACAAGAACAAGAACCTGGAACTGTTTCCTTGCAAATGCTAAAGGAGCATTTTATTTAGGTAAACAAATTAAACTTTACACACAATCAAAATCTGTTGACCCTTGATTTGCCGGTAATTTGGCAAATTATTCCTGAAAATTGATTACATAATATTTATCACTTTTGACCACCCTTCCATTTGGGTGGTAGAACCGTTGATGTCTGAAGGTATCAGATTTATCTTCGTTAACACCATGACCATATTTGATCATGGACCAATTACCTGTTGGCTAAGTAGGCGCGATCACATGGACCATGTTATCGCCTCCACTTTGATTGAGATGAGACCAACCCGGGAAACTACAAACTCTCCCCGGGTTCCTAACCAAGATATGCTAATCATTAGTTGAAGGAATACGACAAAGGGACTCTAACCTAATGGTCCAGATGTAGGGATTTGCCTTCATTTTACACATATTAACTTAACTTATTATTTACAACCAATTGATATTATTACGTTAACTCGCCAGCTGACTTCCCTAGTATCATCCATCATCATCATCCGAAATAATAAGAAAAATAAATAAAATAAAAAAATATTTTATTAAATATTATTATTATTATTATTATCATTATTTGTGGAGATCATGATTATCGTAACCCGTAATCATCCTCGGAATAATATTTCAACTTTTCGCGATTTTATTTTATTTTCATCTGAAATAAATAAAAGTAGCTTCTGTGATTATTCTTCTTCTCCTTCTTCAAATATTCTCATCATTATTATTATTATTATTATTATTATTATTATTATTATTATTACTAGTTAAAAATCTCAAAATTTTCATTTCAACTCCCAACATCATTATTATATCCAAATTTAAAAAAAAAGGAAATTCTTCCTCAAAAAAGTAGTTTTTTATATTTATTATTATTATTAATTTTTAAAAAAAATTAATTTCGCTTGTTACACGGTATTCCACTCTTAATATGTTTAACGCATAACCCCTTTTACAATTCCGATTTATTTTGGCACTAATCAATCCAGATATGATTTACTTGGAATATTATTATTATTATTATTAATAGTATTATTTCGAGAATCTTTATTTTTATTCCTCATCTTTATAATTTAGTCACATACGTTCTCTCCCAAACAGAAATCACCAAGATCCGAATTCACATCGGTCGGGACATAATAGTGTTCGAATCCGCAACCTTATTTTCGTACTGCCGTTAATTCATGGAGACCATATGCTCCTAAGACAATTCTCAAATCCCATAACACCTCGCAGTTGGGCAAATACCTCCAATCTCTGCAAGTGTTAAATTATTCCTTCCTTTCCCATTTTGAAGTCCATTTATCCATTGGAACTCTTCAAAACATTTTCACAAATTAACCCTCGGTGTGTGGACTCTATTCTGCCACTCAATACACCGGTATATAAATACAACCTCTATGTGGACCTTAAGATCCATCTATTTCTTCATCAACATCAGTACAATTCACTTTCATTTCGGGCCGGATTTCTGTCCCACAAAACTCCAAATCTCAACTTTTGGCTCAAATCCCTCTGGACCTCAAACATAGCGAGACCATATTTTAAAAGTGCCTATCTCGTTTCTACCAAATTTTATTTATGATTATTATGGAGTCCAAAAACGTTAAATCAAAAATTAGTGTTAAAACCGGATTCACTGCACAACTTATAATTATTCACGGCACATGTGATCTCCACATTTAAATTACTTTAATTTGCAATCATTCTATCCAACTAGGCCCGTGCCTTTATTCTCAAAGATTATTATTAAACACGCCTTTACACATTACCAAATTTTAATGTACTACTTCGACACTTGTACAGATTATTATTATTTTGTCCACTGGCGAACTTCGCGATATTTACAAACAAATCAATGGACTTCATTCCGTCCCACAACAATTTAAATCACTTGGCAATCCTACCTCTGGATTATCTTAACAGCATGCCTTAATATCTATAAAAGTTCCGATAACGGAAAAACACTTTGGAAGCACTTCTAAATGAATATTAACATTATCTTTACGTGAAACGTGCTCCATATCATATCAAACAACTCAAGCACTTGAATGAACAACTCAACCCTACTATAATCAAAATTATGATGAGTGCTCGATCTAATCTACATATTAATTTGTCCCTTTGTCTATCTATCTTTGAATTTATACGAGCCGTAACGGCTCGTTTCACAATCAAGTTACCATGATAAATTAATATGATTTCCTCTCCCTAACGATAGCAATCTACAGATATGTTAAAAGGTACTCAACTCTGCCATTGTAGTCTGCTAAAACCGGACGAGAAGCCATAGCCCCTCCGGTTTTTAGCAATGCATTCCACTGGTATTCATGCCAGCTTGAAGAATTAATCCTTGACCCTTTTCAACTTTACACATTTTGAATAAAAACAAATAAATTAACTGTTGCACTTTGGAATAATTTCCACCCTAAATTCTATTCACAAATTTTACACTCTCGGCCTTGTATCTAGCCCACTTAATGTAAATATACATTCTTCATTCCTTTCCCGGACACTAGGAACATGGG
This sequence comes from Anabrus simplex, assembly GCF_040414725.1. NCBI lineage: Eukaryota > Metazoa > Arthropoda > Insecta > Orthoptera > Tettigoniidae > Anabrus > Anabrus simplex. The sequence continues at coordinate 317,939,264 of NC_090271.1, forward strand.
ATACCTCGGGTTTCCCTTTACAACGGCCCGTGCGCGCACTTGAATTTCCCGTCTCACGTTCGTGTAGCTGACCAGGTATCAGTTTAGAATCGACTGTTTACTAGGTGACATAAACACTCGTGACCGTTCTCATGTAACGCACTTCTGAATCTGTTGGTAGAATCTCACACTCCGTAAGTTATGCTTTACTGAGTCCTGTCTATTTGAAACACTCCATACTAGTAGACTGCTCAAGACTGTAATATGAGCTACATCACGTCATGAATCACTGTACTATGTAACAATATAATACTTCGAACCCTACTTCACGAGTAAGTACACACTCGCACCCCTGGCGTAATCACGGCTCGAACGCTTTGTCAAAAGTAGTTACGCACCACTGGCGTGGTGACCGCCCGAACACTTTGTCAGAAGTACTTGCGAGTCCTTGTCTACGACCTCATATTTATACTTGTATCCCCTCTCTTCCGAGTTCAACGGAGGTCATCTTGGGGCGCACAATCCCGATATCTTCATACGACCCTTTGCGGTTTGGCCCGTGGCTTTAATATATGATCCAATGATGTACTTATGTTCTCAAATGCTCTATACCAATTCTCAACTATTATCGTTCGCTGGTAATGGATATATTCGCGAATTTAGCTGCCGTATCCCGGCTCGGGGTTTCGCGCTCTTTTGTGGCTTCCTTTGACTTCAGCCAATCAGCGAATAGCGTCCATGAATTCTCAGAATTACACCATGCAATCTCCCGCAATTATTAACTTTATATAAGTTTTATGGTATAGTAAGTCTCCTAAATTCCGCTTTATTCTGAATCGATATTTCACTTCTTTCTATCAGTTTAATCCACGGAGTTAGCCTCGCTAGTGCTTCTTACAATACGAAGTTGTCGCCTTGCTTTGGTCAAGTGAATTTTTCCATTGGTCCACCTTAACCACGTGACCGGGAAGGCTCATATTTTTTTCTTCCAGTGCCAACCCCACGTTCAACTCTCGCTAGTTACCTGGAGATACCCCTACGTCATTTCTCAGAAATTTGCACTCGGCTCTCTGCGCTGTTGCTACTACCAAGACTGCCCGGGGCTAGGAAAACTTTGGCAACAAGTTATCCTCTCTCTTTCCTCGTTGTTACAATTTCTGAGAAACCTAATTCTGTCACTCATTGTGTTTGTTAATCTCACTGGAGACAGCAGTCTGTGGTATGGTGAAACCTGCCCTCTCGGCCTGGCCTGTTCTTACTGTATGTACAGTAAGATACTATTTATTCTGACAATGAAATATATATTCCTCAATAATTCATCATAATTACAATTGCATGACGCTTATCACACCCCCACCAGGGTGCAATACACCCCAGTGTCAGTGGGTAGGGTCTGACACACCCACTCTGATGAGTCTAGTGTCAGACCTAAGACGAAACGCTGGTTAATAGAGCAGATGATTTTCAATGACCGTGAGCATTTTGCTCATATAGCGACCACTGGCGGGTTAACTGTGTTTGTGTTCTCGCTATAAATGTAAAGTTTTCTTTCGTTTTGTTGTGTGCGCTCCAATAATATGGGAATATAATAAAGCTTTAGAGAATGAATCACGACTTTCAAGACAACGCGAGTTCGTGAGAGGGGTGTGGCAGTGCTTATTCTTGGCAGTGATGCTCGTTTAATTTTTAAATGTATTTATAATTAAATACAACCAATGTTAAATACACAAACACCAGAATGGGGGAAACTTAATACTAATTTAATATCACACGTTTTGCTTCAAGCTTACTTTCATTGTTCCTTCCCATGTTAGGGTTATGTCCCTTCATTGTATAATTATACACTTACCGGTAACACTGCTGTCAAATAACGGATGACAGAATTACGTCTGGAAAATCACGTCAAGGTTACCACTCTATGCGCGCTTGATTTTTAAAAGTATTTATAACTAAATATAACCAATGTTAAAAATACAACATTCCATTTATTAAAGAATATACATGCATGCTCTCATCTTTATTTCTACCATTCTTCTTTGTGTTTACTCCCAGCCTTCTTAATCTCGCAAAATGATGAGTTCTGTGAGTTTATATATTTTCTTTCATAGGGCCAAGAGCCTGCAGCAACATTGTTTGTCGGTGTTTGTTCATTTTCTATAGTTCAGCGCTTTGCCACTCGACTCTCAGACTCAAACTCCGGAAAATAATGTTACATCGCACATTACATTCCGTACTTCGTAAATAGTTAAGGAGAATTATAAGTAATGACAGGCGACCATAGGCAAAACTGCACCACTGTCCGACCATGCAGATTGCCTACCTAGCAATTACTTTAAACATAAGGTAGAAATAACACACCACTACAAGTTGCAACTAATCTCCTGTTTGTGGTCTGACACCGTGGTTAGACGGTTCGAGTCCCGTTGGTAGAAAAACGTTCACCATCAGAATGATGGACGGCAGGCAGGATAAGTGGTGGTATACAATTTCTAATCACCAGTTTGCGTGCCAAAAGCCTGGATTCAATTCCGAACCCTCGCCAGTGTTCGTCTACAGTGAGGGCACATGCCACTGTTGATGGGGAGTCATCCATAGGATGGAAATATTAAGCTGTCATCAGATCTCCTTAGTGGTATTCGAGAGGGGTAGGCTGTGAGCTGGCACCAGGTTTCACTCTATCCCTTTCTTCATGATATATAACATCATGCATTTCATGTCATTAATTCCTATCGTCAGGCTGACGTCAGGACGGGCTTCCAATTGTAAAACATCGCTACGAAGATTCATCCAAGAGTTGGACATACGTATCCAAGATTTCTTAGTCACACAAAAAGAATAACTACAACTCGCTGTCACCGAACAAAGAACCTTACATTAACCATTGTCAGCCCCTGATTATGACTGTGACAGGGAAAGGCATACCCGCTTACGTGGCTCAGAATCTGGGAAACAAAAGGATGGGTGGACAAAACTCTCATAATGAACATACTGAGTGATAGTCCCGCAGAGTTCAATCAGCTTTCAGTAATCCTAATATCAAACATACCGAACGAGTTGGCCATGCGGTTAGGGGCGCGCAGCTGTGAGTTTGCATCCGGGAGATAGTGCGTTCGAACCCCACTGTCGGCAGTCCTGAAAATGGTTTCCCGTGGTTTCCCATTTTCACACCAGGCAAATGCTGGGGATGTACCTTAATTAAGGCTACGGTCGCTTCCTTCCAACTCCTAGCCCTTCCCTGTCCCATCGTCGCCATAAGACATATCTGTGTCGGTGCGACGTAAAGCAACTAGCAAAAAAGCAAAAAAAGAACCCCACTGTCGGCAGCCCTGAAGACGGCCTTCCGTGGTTTCCCATGTTCACACCTGGCTGCACTTTAATTAAGGCTACGGTCGCTTCCTTTCAACTCCTAGCCCTTCCCTGTCCCATCGTCGCCATAAGACATATCTGTGTCGGTGCGACGTAAAGCAACTAGCAAAAAAGCAAAAAGAGAACCCCACTGTCGGCAGCCCTGAAGACGGCTTTCCGTGGTTTCCCATTTTCACACCTGGCTGCACTTTAATTAAGGCCACGGTCGCTTCCTTCACACTCCTAGCCCTTTCCTATCCCATCGTCGCCATAAGATCTATCTGTGTCGGGGCGACGTAAAGCAACTAGCAAAAAGCGGCCTGTGTGTGTGTAAGTATGTGTGCGTTTGTTCCAACATAGCTCTGGAACGCATGAAGCAATTTCAAGCAAACAGGGTACTGTAGAGATACGGCACATCTGTCACCCCCACGGGAGAGAACGGGGTTGGGACGTCATGAACAGATAATCAGAATCGACTAATATTTGTATCGAATCAATAGATTTTATGATTGCTCAGAGGAATAGTGACACTCGGGATGTCATTTAAGTAAAGTCGAAGTTCATCCCCCCATCATTGCGGTAAAAATGGGTGAAAAATATCCGAAAAGACCAAGATTATGGATATATGTGTGTATGTTTCAGCATAGTTCGCAACGAAACTTCGAATCCTTCTGGAAAATATACTGTGAGGGTAAGACACCCCTAGCACCCCTAGGGGAGGTAGTGACACGTACAAATAATCGAGAACGACCGGTCATAGTATCGATTCCTTAGTTTTTGGGGTCACTGAAATGAAATACGATACACTGGATGTGGTGGAAGTCCAAAATCAAGCTCCATTAGCATTTGTTCTTTTTTTTGCTATTTGCTTTAGGTCTCACCGACACAGATAGGTCTTGTGGCGACGGTGGGATGGAAAAGGCCTAGGAATTGGAAGGAATTGGCCCTGGCCTTAATTAAGGTACAGCACCGGCATTTGCCTGGTGTGAAAATGGGAAACCACGGAAACCCATCTTCAGGGCTGCCGACAGTGGGGCTCGAACACACTATCTCCCGGTTACTGGATTCTGACCGCACGGGGTTTAGAAAGGATGAAAAATAAATTGCTTAACATGACGGAGATGAGGTTGAACACCGTATCTATAGCACGACGCGCAAATACATACCACAAGTGCCACTGGGACAGACACCAGATAACCTCAAATTATAACTTAAAATTATACCTAAACTAAACACCACGACGCAACAGCCCGCAAGGGCCATGGTCTACTACGGGACCGCTGCTCATCCGGGAGGCATACAGATTATGAGGTGTCGTGTGGTCAGCACGATGAATCTTCTCGGCTGTTATTTTGGCTGCCTAGACCGAGGCTACCATCCTACCGTCAGGAAACTCCTCAATTTTAATCATGTAGGCTGAATGGACCTCGAACCAGCCCTCTGGTAAAGATAAAAATTCATATCCCAGCCGTGAATCGAACCCGGGCCCTCCGGTTAAGGGACAGGCACGCTACCCCTAAACAATGATGCCGGTAGGTTACAATATTCCTAAATCTAGAAAATTTCGTAAACTATCAGTCAATGTCACAACAAAGAATTCTAGAAAAAATCACTTCAAACAAGTAATACAAATCCTAAAAGTAAAGATAAAGAGGTATCCGAGCAGAGTTGGTCTCTACAACTAGTTCACAACAAGTTCTAAGAGTTAACAAACTGCAGACAAACAAATATCATTCAGGTTAGATCTGTGATGTATTTCCAAGTGTTTGCAACTCTGTAGTTCGTGCTCCCAACAGCAACAGGATTCAGATGGATGAAAACTCACAGAAATTTACCAGCTGGGTGTCATATGAGTTAATATAATTTAGTCTATTTTATGTATCGACATGAACGTCATATCTACCAATAGAGCGGGGCGTGCTGAGCGGTGGTCGCTTGGTAGGCCATGGCCCTTCAGAGTTCTTGAGCTAAGGGGTTTAGTATTATTTGGTTTGGTTCTGGAAAAGTTATTAAAAGGCCTCCATGAACTGGCCGAACTTTTCTGCGTTGTCAAATGATGTACCATCAAATAACTAGACTATCCTTACGGGGTTATTCAATGTTTATGAGAATAATTTAATTCTTCTAAACGACAGAAAGATTGCAAGCGACTACGTACTAGTTCTCATTTGTTCTAATCGCAGTCATTGCATGCGGGATTACGGGATTATGAACTGAAAATCACATGCATGTGTTTCAGATTTAAAGTTAAACTTGAGGTCCCACGGTTTGTGATGATGATGTCACGAGCCACTTAAATTTAAACGTTTTTTTTTTTTTTTTTTTTTTTGTCAACATGGGATTTTACCATTCTTCAAAACCTCACCGATGTTTTTAGAGTTCGGCATCGTTATACACTGTACAAAAAAGTATCTCGTTTAGTTAACGCTCTCACATCCGATCCCCTTTCTTGGAATATATTTTGAAATCTCGTTCTCCCCATTGGGAGATAAATAGGGTCTGAACTTCACGCCGGAGAACAGAGTGAAGAGATGATTTGTGTCCAAACATTCCCGAAACGGAAATCACATTGTCTATCTGCTTCCGTATGTGGAGCGTTTTCAGCACAATTGACGGGAAGTAATGCGATTGAACTGCGATTAACTCCGCCACCGTATTGGCCATGAATTAATGTATTGTCAGGGTGAGCTCATTGAGCTGGTTGCTTTAATTTGAAGCTATTATTGTTTTATTTCACGTGATTTGTTGTAGTTTAACTTGTGATTAATCTATAACATTTGGGCCCATCTAGAAAAATTGTCCGGTCCCGCGGTGTAGGGTTAGCGTGCCTGCCTCATAACCGGAGGCTCCGGGTTCGATTATCGGCCAGATCAGGAATTTTTACCTGTATTTCGGAGCTGGTTCAAGTTCCAATCAGACTACGTGATAACAAAAATCTGACGGTGAGATGGCGGCCCCGGTCTAGAATGTCAAGAACAATGGCCCAGAGAATTCGTTGTGCTGACCACACTACACCTCGTAATCTGCAGGCCATTGGATTAGCGGTGGTCGCTTGGTAGGTCTTGGTCCTTCGAGGATCTTGAGCTAAGGGGTCTGACCAGGTTTTGTTCTGGAAAAGTTAATAAAAGGCCTCGAAGCACTGGTAGAACTTTTCTGCGTTGTCAAATGATGTACCATCATAACTAGACAAACCTTACGAAGGTATTTAATAACATTCGCTCGTTAATTGTGGCAACGCTAAAAGACCATGGTTTCCAGGTATTTGAAGAGGTTAATCGCTTAGCGGACAACGGAAGCCACAGAAGGATTGACATCATTGCTTTCAAGAATAAGAAGAGAGGTTACATCATCGACCCCACAATTCGCTTTGAAAGCCATAAGTCGCAGCCCTCAGATGTTAACCTAGAGAAAAGGAATATTCACTTACCAACAGTTCCTTATTACAGGGAGAAACACCAGATAGAGGAAATCGACATAGTAGGTCTGATGATTGAAGCAAGGGGAATGATTCCCGCTTTTGCCGCTAATTTCTGGAAACAGATGTCTCTGCCAGTTACAGTGTTACGGGAGATTGCCATCATAACCTTAAGGGGTTCACTGATAATTCTAAGTAATCACTGTTACAATTAGGTTACCTTCAACATCTCTCAAGTACAGTATATCTATTTATCTTCTAAAAATAAATGTAAAAGTATACTTTGTCGCAAGGCAGCCTCTGCATGAGAGAAAGTATTTTATAAAATAAAATAACAATATTTAACCCTAAAATGCGCAATTTTTTAAATTTCAAAAAAGTATTTATTTTCAGTCACAATTATGATAAATAATCACCAAATAAAAGACAAAAATTATATTTTCAAAATCAGTGTCAACATATAAGCGTTTTCCTTTGTTTTGCACATATGCAAAGCTGTGCAATTAAGTACATAACCGTACAGGATCAAGTTCATGAATGTCCTGAGTTAAGCAACAGTTTCAGCGATTGATTTTGGATTTGTTGGTCTCAATTCACACTCTACTCCAGCTAGTTAGCATGGAAATCCCTGAAACAATTCTTTTCTCTGTTCAAGCAGAGGTTCACTTTGCATTTCTCACACGTGATGAAGTAGTAACCCTTGCATTAAGGCATCTTACAAGTTGTACGTTTCTTATTCCACAGGGGCCAATGATCGTTAGAATCTTTCCTTACGTCAATCGATGGAATTGATGATCCTCGAAACTTTTTTCTCTGTTCCTCAATGAAATCTGAACTTGGTCGACCTCGCCTAGAATTCTTTTTTCCAATTTTACACAGGGTTTGTGTAAGATCAATGCGAAATTGTTTCTGGTTGAGAAGCTTACCACTTGCTTGCTTACATTCATTTACTTTCCTGTACAGAATCCAAGTATTTATAACAGTTGTGTCAACCGAGTGGAAAAACAGTCGAAAATACCATTTTCTCGACTTCATTTTGTTGTGATGTCTTCCCACGTTGCTGTCAAGCAAGTCCACGTTACCCATGTGTTTATTATACACTGGAACAATAGCTGCACAATCAATTTCAACGTGTTCCTTCTTTTTTCTGTCGTATCGCATGACTTTTGTCTTTGAAATCTCCCCTACAAATGTTGATAAAAATGTCACATTGCAGTTATCCTTGAATGCAACACATGAAACATCAACAGAGTCAATACAAGTGGAATATTATTCCGAAAATCCGCGAGGTTTATTTTTCATTTCTTGATCACTTGGAAATTTACAGTTGGGTAGTCTGTTTATTTGCACAGTTCCAACAGCAAAAATACCTTGCTTGAAGAGATGAACTACTAGAGGTAGTGACGTGTAGTATCTATCAAAATACAGTTTGTAGCCTACATGTCTTGGTATTTCACGAGCAAGTCGAACAACAACATTGCCACTCGCTCCTAAATCAGGTTCACTATCAAGTCGAAATTTTGCATCATTCTCTTGCCCACTGTATATTTCAATCTTGTGAGCAAATCCCATGTCTCCACACAGCACAAAGAGTTTATATCCCCATTTGTGCGGTTTGTCCTTCATGTATACTTTCATATGATGTCTTACTTTTGTTGCACACATTTGTTCATCAACTGCAAGCCTTTCACTCATAGGAACAGATAAAAACTTCCTGTTCAAATGATCAAGTACAGGCCTAATTTTATATCATCACCAGATTTGGGTTGCTTTGAGTTGTCATTGAAGTGTAAAAAGCGGCGTAGCTTTTCAAATGACTTTAGGAACATTGTCTCTTTTACAATATCTACACCTACTACTTCATTCCAGTAATCCCTCACATTAGTAAGTGAAGACACTGAACTGATAATGCAAATTCCCAGAAACTTCTGAATGTCATAACGTGTTGCATTTAGGGCTTTGTTGGGATCAACTTGGCAACTGTACAGGTTAGTCTCGTCAGCAATCTTTGCTAGTATGTCGTCACTGAAAAAGTATTTGAAGAACTGATATGGTCAGTGTAAATCCATTACATCATCTGGCAACACTGAATTTCCAACGAACTCCCGGTTTCTTTGTGAATAATCAACATTTTATTTCTTCCACACAACTAGCCTACGTTCCATTTTATTTACAGTGTTAGTTTTGTGTATTTTACTTGATGCAGATCCTGAAGAACTTGCATTTATACTTCCTGAAGACCGTGCTATTACTTGGTTGTTTTCATATGCAACTGCCTGTGTGCTACTTGAACTAGCATTTATTCCATTTGCATTCAAATCAACAGTCTTGTGTGTTTCACACATTTGTTTCCTAATCTCACCTTTCTCAGAATAATCTTCTGAATCTGGGAGAAACTGATCAACATGAATACTTGGGTCATTATCACTATCGTCACTTTCCAATCCATCTTCACTTTCAGATGGACAAACTAATGCCATAATATCCTCATCCGTAACTAATTTCTTCACACCACCTTCAAGGAAACTCAGTCTGTTCATTTTTACTACTAATAGTAATAAACAACACACTAAAACTGCGGAAGTCACAGACTGAATACTGGTTCAGCACATCCTAACCTGTATAAAACACCATTATGGTTTGAGTTACGATAGGTGCAAATTTGCACATACGCAAAGTATATAATTATGTCGTTATACAAACTCCACGGGTATCAAATACGGTCAAAACACTTCCAATGTCAATAATAGGTACACATTTAGTAATACACAATTTTACACTCCAGTAGATTGATGCTACAGTTCATCAGAACTAACACAAACATTGCCTTGTCAAAGAAGATATAGAATCCAGAGATGCATAACAAAGATAGAGCATTACTGCTTCACTAGTGCCATCTAGCCACTTTAAATCCATGGCACATGCAAATGCACATCTCTAAGAATATACAAAGGGGAAATAACATTACCATACTTTCAAAGAGTAAGCATAGCTAGCTTACAAAATCTCCTTTGCACATATGCAATGCTGCGCATTTAAGGGTTTAACTCCTCAAAACTTCACAGAGAATTGCAAACGTCTACATACAACAACGCAAGTTTTAGAAATTGTGATACATTAACAAAAATGTGAAACTTACTTCTACGAGCAAAGGTCCAGTCAGTGATTAAAGTTTCATTCTTGGAGATTGACTCGATTCATCGGAGGCAGATGCATGATCTTACTTTAAGGAACTTAATGCTGGGTCATTGACTAGCTGCTGCCGCATACAGGTCCGGAGATGTTGATTTAGAAGGCACTAAAATCTAGTACTATCATTCTTGGATTTTATCATTTATGAATCCTGCAATCGTCCTTTACATGCTCCTCTTGTTTAATGTTGGTTTACACAGATACACTTGTATAACAAACCAGAGCGAAGTGTAGCTTCCACTGAAGTCCCAGTCACATCCATGTCTGGGGTATGGGTGGTGCTGAGTACTGGCATTAGAGCACAACTAGTGTGTATGTGTGTTATATTAGGTGTTGCTCATAGGATTGGTCGTGCTGCAATGGCACTTTCTGGCCCAGTGAGGAAAGCATTGGCAAACTACCTCACTGGTCATCTTGCCTAGTACGCCACAGTTTTTGTTCCCATAAGTTTTTGTGGTCTTCCTATAATTGCATAGCCTATGGTGGTGTTATCTGAGGACCAGACCAGACCTGACCTAAAAAACAAACAACGAGAGATTGCATTAGAGGAATAAAAGTATCATATTACTCAACTTACTTACTTACTTACTTACTTACTTACTTACTTACTTACTTACTTACTTACTTACTTACTTACTTACTCACTCACTCACTCACTCACTATTGTGTTGACCATAAGGAACTTACAAGAGCTCTCCATCTGACTGTCACTATCTTGATGTGCTTTTATTACTTCCCAACTGTCGCCGCCTCTGCCTCCACAGTTCGCCATTGTAATTAATAATTTAAAAATCGATAGTGAATATCAGCAGGAGGGCGTCTGCTATTGTAATCAAGACTCCCCCCATCGACTATGACTGGCAGTAGGAATGGGGTCCTCCTCCCACTCCTGTGTACCGTTGTAATGAATAATTCCCTTCTCGATTTTACTAGCAGAAGGCAAGGGAGCGTGGAATTTTTTAAAACTCTTTTACCCGATTCCGTTTGTCATTAGGCAAGGGTGTTCCCATTATAAACAAATTTACCCATCTAAAAGGTGACAGATGTTGGCATAGTGGCCTGCTATTATAATGGAATCTCACCAACTCGGTGTGACTGGCAGTAAGCTGACTGGCATTAGGAAAATGGGTCTGCCATTATAATGATAAAACACAACTCAATTTTCACTGGCAGTAGGGAAGGTGCCTCCAACTATAATATATAATTCTCAACTCTAATTCGTCTGGAAGTAGGAAATGGGGCCTGCCATTGTAACGAAAACTCCCCAAATTGATTGCGGCAACGCAGAAGGCAATGACGCCTACCGTGTAATGAACATTCCCAACTCTCTTGTGAATTGCAGTTGGCAAGTGGACCTGACGTTATAATCACAACACCGCAACTCGCACTTTACATTGGAAACAACGTCTGTTGACCTCCATATGCTCTTTCTCGGATAACGCCAAGGGACCTGCGATGTAAAAATATCTTATTCACATCATGTACAGTAATTTATATCTATATCCGCATACAGTGTTGAATACCGTAGCGAAGCACGGGTACATTTGCTAATATAACATAAATATTTGAGAATTAAATTTTACGCTTTCCCCTAAACTACCATTTCACTCAGCGTGAATAAAATTATTTGTGGCCTAGATTGTAGCGACTTATTCCCCAACTTTGCAAGCGTATTTTTATTAAATTCCCTTCAGCCGTTTCTCGTGATGGACGTACGTACATACATACATACATACATACATACATACATACATACATAAATACATACATACAGATATACAGACAGACAGACATTACGGAAAATTATAAAGTGCATTTCCTGGTTACTGTGGACACGACCGATACAGAAATGCCATTCTTTGTAGATTCTGAGCGATGCACAGTGTCACTTAACCCGTTCACCCTTCAAGGTTGGTCTTTCCCTCCGGACTCAGCGAGGGATCCCACCTCTACCGCCTCAAGGACAGTGTCCTGGAGCGTGAGACCTTGGGTCGGGATGATACGAGTGGGAGAAGGACCGCTAACTTGCGCAGGTGACCTCACTTTCTATGCTGAACAGGGGCATTGTGAGGGATGGGAAGATTGGGAGGGATAGGCAACGAAGAGGAAAGTAAGCAGCCGTGGACTGGTTAGGTACCATCCCGGCATTTGTCTGGAGAAGAAGTGGGAAACAATGGAAAACCACTTCGAGGATCGCTGAGGTGGGAATAGAACCCACCTCTACTCAGTTGACCTCTCGAGGCTGAGTGGACCCCGTTCCATCCCTCGTACCACATTTCAAATGTCGTGACATAGCCGAGAATCGAACCTGAGCCCCTGTGGGTGGCAGAGAATCGCTCTAACCACTTCACAGTAGAGGCGGTTCTTCTTCTTCTCCAAAAATCTCTTCATAAATTCGCTCTGGTGTTTTTGACGTTCTTTCGTTCACTGTTTTCCAGTGGTCTCTTTACCTTTCTCCGCGAAACTGTGATTTGCAACCAGAATTCCTAAGACTTAACAATTTGTCATGGTATCGTCTGTGGATTTATTTATTTACTTATTTGTTTATCTATTTATTTATTTATTTATTTATTTTTAATCCGTTTACCTCGAAGATTGTTCATTCTTCATCTCAGCGAAGGTTCCTATTTGCACTGCCACAATTATTTATTTATTTATTTATTTATTTATTTATTTATTTATTTATTTAGTTAGTTAGTTATTTTAGGCTATCTGTTTACCCTCGAAGATTGTTTATTCTCCATCTCAGCGAAGGTTCCTATTTGCACTGCCAAAAGGCCAGTATTCTGCAGCGTGAGATTTTGGGTTGGCGGTATACCTGGAGAGGAGGACCAGCATCTCCCCTAGGTGACCTCACGTGCTATGCTGAACAGGGCCATGTGGTGGTTGGGAAGATTGGAAGGGTTTGGCAAAGAAGGGGGATGGAAACGGCCATGGCCACAAGTTTGGTAGCCTCCCGACATTAGCCTGGAGAAGAAGTGGGAAACCACGGCAAACCACATAGAGGATGGCTGATAAGGGACTCGAACCCACCTCTACTGACTTCCCGTGGCTGAATGGCCCCTTTCCAGTCCTCATACCACGTTTCAAATTTCATGGCAGAGCCGGGAATCTAACCAAGGCCTCCAGAGATGGCAGGTAATCACACTAAGTTGGTAGATTTACCGGTATTTAAAGAACTCTAACGCGACAGAATTCTGGCACATCGGCGTCTTCTATCGTAAAATTAATACCTGTAATAATGTCACGAATAAAATTGCGGTTGTTTTATGGATTGGATGACCGAAATACTACACACACACACACACACACACACACACACACACACACACACACACACACACACACACACACACACACACATATTTATACCTAACAATGAAGCTCCCTTTGTGGATCTGTGGTAGAGTGTCGGCCTTAGAATGCCAAAATAGCTGGTTCAAACGCGGCAGAGGCAATCAAATTTTTAAAGGACGGAAAGAAGTCCATTCGACACACCAAGTCATACGATGTCGGCAATTCAAAGATCTCCCGTGACCCAGTTGGTGTATACCTGTCAAATTCAATTAAAACTCATGTATAGACGCAATCTCAGAGGCCTAGTGTAAAACGAAACGTCAAAATTGACGAGCAGACCTGAATATGAAGAGTCCTTTACTTTTGGTGTCCATCGTTCTGTTATTGACCCCAAAATTTTAATTTTTGAAATAAAAATAGCATAAAACATTTCGCATTATATATTGCCAGATATTCAGCTTCAGCTGGCACAATGACAGCATTCAAATTGTATACCCACTGTTCATTAACTATGTCCGTTCAATTTTGCCAGCTTTGATCACTGAGTAATTGAAATCACCCACAACTGCATAACACTTGATTCGCGTGTAATCGCTGTTATGGATATCGACGTCATGTTCTTCTCACAGGGTACCGCAGACCAGTTCTGCAGTACAGCAAGTCGTGGTCTTTGACGTACGTTCTCCCTCCCCTACTTACCAAGTGTCCAGGGAAACAGCACAACAACATGATTTGGTCAGCGATAGTAAACCCCTATTTCTTAACTGTAGTTTAACACGTAACTCCACGCCACGACCACACGATGACGAAACCGGCATTTTCTACTACGGCCATTCAGAACACATTAGGCTCTGAAATATTTGGCTCATTTATGGGGCAACTAATAGGAAAATGTTAAATGTAAATACCTGCTCCTATACCCCCACTTTCTTCCAATTGGCTTTACGTCACAGCAACAAGGTATGTTTTATAATGATGGTGATATAATACGAAAGGGCTAAGGGTGGAAAGTAAGCGATCGTAGTCTGAATTAATGTACAGTCCCAGCATTTAACTGATGTGAAAATGGGTAACCATGGAAAACCATCTTTAGGTTTGTGGACGGTGGAGTTCGGACCCACTATCTCCTGAATGCAAGCCGTTATCTACGTGACTCGAACCATGCAGCTTCTTACTTGATACGTATACGCCTAATACCCTGTATACTAATATCAGACTCCAACAAAATTAGTCTATATAATACTTCTCTTGTCCGCCTCCGTAGCGTAACGGTTAGTGTTATTAGGTGCCGTCATCGGAGACCCGGGTTCGATTCCCGGTACTGCCAGAAATTTAAGAATGGCAGGAGGGCTGGTATGTGGTTGAAATGGTACATGCAGCTCACCTCCAATGGGGGTTTGCCTGAAAAGAGCTGCACCACCTCGGGATGAGGACACGAGTTTACCTTTATACTTCTCTTCCCACCGTGCAGTACTTATAGGCTATAGTGTTTATGATGGCTGCAATAGTTAACTCGTGATATCTTCCAAGTTTACTATGAACCTGAAGATCCCAAAATGCTTTTCAACACCATATCCACTATGAAGTTTTGAACGGCTTACAGAAAATGTGTCCATTGTTCCGAAAATTCTGAACCAAATAGGCTAATTAAGTTATGTTGTAAATGGAGAAATGATCCAGAACTACCTGTCTTCACTGTCAGTTCACGCTGAGTTCATTTTCCTATCACATGTACCTGGATATGCACATACATGAACAGATAATCTGTCTCATTCGGCTGTATGCTGTAAAATGAGTAAGTATAATCGTAAATTCATTTCCTTCCGTCTCTCATATCATCAAGCATGTTCTCAGTTAACATGACGCTGTGCAATCAAGTTTCAGTCATAACAATCTTCGAAATTATCGACGTAGCTGGCTATGGCATCGATATTGTGTAGCCAATCACTCTGAGCACACCAATATTTAAAGCCGAGTCTCCAGCTGCAACTATGCATTATAAAGGTATTATATCGTATCCTATGATTATTTTTAGTAACAGTGTTTTATTTCAATATTTTGTCATTCATTCCAATAGGTCACTCATGTAAGGAAACTTGCCTAAATGAAGTGTTCTTTTGTCTCTACCCAAGCATCGAATTTCAAGTTCATAAATATTATAACAGAAGAAAACATTAATATTTATCATCTGTAAATATTTCAGTGTGATTTTATAGAATCTGATGATGCTTTTACAAGAATGAAACATGTTATTGTATGTTAGCTAAGTCGTTTCATTTCAGGTATAATACTGTTACATATGGTTTCATTTCCAGAAGTCCGACTCGTTGGCTGATTGGTCAGTGTACTGGCCTTCGGTTCAGAGGGTCCCGGGTTCGATTCCCGGCCGGGTCGGGGATTTTAATCTTCATTGGTTAATTCGAATGGCCCGGGGGCTGGGTATTTGTGCTGTCCCCAACATCCATACAATTCACACACCACACATAACACTATCCTCCACCACAATAACACTCAGTTACGTATACATGGCAGATGCCACCCACCCTCATCGGAGGGTCTGCCTTACAAGGGCTGCACTCGATTAGAAATAGCCACACGAAACTATTATTACTATTATTATTTCCAGATAATTTATAAATTTAGTAATCAAAATTAGATTCAGCACACTGAAGAACCTTAGAGCTAAAAGTTAACTGAGTCTAAACTGGAAAGACATGGCTTCAGGTATTACAGGAAGAAATGTCTACAGTGGGTCCGATAATGAGCTATAACAGAAAAAATGTTGTTAAGACATCATACAACTTCATCACCGTAGTTTACATTCAGTACTGTATTATATTACACGTGCCGTCTGCTGATCGATCAGTAAATATTACCACTCTAGAATGGAGCACACTTTATTGCTGGGGAAATGTATGACCTAATTTGTCTTGCAGGAAGAGTCCAATGTGTTCTCTCGTACAAGGTAAACAGTAATCATGTGTGTAATTGTGTAGATGACTATTTGCTGTACACATCGTTTACGGGTGAGTGTTTGTGTAATTGTCGAAGTAATGTCATCCTGCGGGGAAATGTAGCAGGAAAGAGGCATAGCACACGCAGATAATATTACGTTGTTATGTGCCCATGCGATCGCCAACACTCTACAAGTCCCCGTCGGTATTTCCTCGATGGTAGGAGTAAGTCAGGCTAGGGTACACCCAGCTGGCTGGAGGGGATGTGACGAAGTCTACCTGTATTATTTTACCATGTTGTCTCCGTTGATTGCCTGGAAGGCAAAGTTAGAATGTTCGTTATCTACCTGCACCCTCGATACACTAGGTCTTCATTGGGTGTATAAAAGCAGGCTCGCCGCTAACAGTTCGTTGCATTTGTTTAGTGGTTGTTGTTGAGATGTGTTAAAACTTGCTCCAAGCGAAATCGCAAGGGACCAAAAATAAATTCTGAATTAGAGAAGTTTCCGCTATACGTAAAACATTTGTTTGGCTGTAAAACGGTAATCAATAATTTTAAATATTATTTCGAATGTACCTGCATCCGCCTACGCATGACGCTCGGATATCCAGATTGATGTAGGTAGTACTATAGTATACTTTATTTGCTAGTTGTTTTACGTTGCACCGACAGAGATAGGTCTTATGGCGACGATGGGACCGGAAAGGGCTAGGAGTGCGAAGGAAGCGGTCGTGGCCTTAATTAATGTACAGCCCCAGCATTTGCCTGGTGTGAAAATGGGAAACCACGGAAAACCATTTTCAGGGCTGCCGACAGTGGGGTTAGAACCTACTGTCTCCCGAACACTGGATACTGGCCGCACTTACGCGACTGCACACAGTACTTCACAGCAGTAAGCTTTCTTCCGTCATGAAACACTACTGCACACAGTACTTCACAGCAGTAAGCTTTCTTCCGTCATGAAACACTACTGCACACAGTACTTCACAGCAGTAAGCTTTCTTCCGTCATGAAACACTACTGCACACAGTACTTCACAGCAGTAAGCTTTCTTCCGTCATGAAACACTACTGCACACAGTACTTCACAGCAGTAAGCTTTCTTCCGTCATGAAACACTACTGCACACAGTACTTCACAGCAGTAAGCTTTCTTCCGTCATGAAACACTACTGCACACAGTACTTCACAGCAGTAAGCTTTCTTCCGTCATGAAACACTACTGCACACAGTACTTCACAGCAGTAAGCTTTCTTCCACAGATCGAACAAAGGAACCTGATTCCTCTTTCTTGTAATCATGTAATTCTGAATGCAGTCCTCAGCCGACTACATTAGTTCAACAAGAGTGGAATACTTAGATGTAATGGCAAATTGCTTTACGTCACGAAAACACTGTGGGCCTCTTCATGGGTTCGAATCTTGTTTTGATGTACATCTCCCTGCTTTTAACCTTCTTTTTCTGTCTCCTCCTCTTTCCCGTCTTTCTCTCTTCTGGAAGTGGTGTAACTGTTCCGAAAATGTGGTGTGTTGTAAGTTGTTCATTACTTTGAATGGAGTTCTCTGCCTCTCAGGGAACGCTTCTTGTTTGACACAATGTAGATATTGCCGATGCGTTTCCAAAGTACTTCATTCGTTCCCCATCCGTATTATCACCCTCTCTAAACACATGCGTCACTTTGTCCAAATAAAGACATGAATCGTAACAGCATCAGAAATGCATAAATATTGTACGTAGGACAACATAGGTTTCTAATATTTTAGGCACTGTGCAAGTAGATTTCTTTCATTTTTTGTTTCAGTCTCCGCTTTGAGGAGATTCCTCATTATACAAAATTAAGAACATTATAACGCCATAAGCTTCGCCAGGACCGAGAATATATTCCGTAGTGGTTATGTTTCCACTTTGCCGGGCAGAGTGGCTCAGACGGTTGAGACGCTGGCTTTCTGATCACAACTCGTCAGGTTCGACCCCGGCTTAGTCCGGTGGTATTTGAAGGTACTAAAATACGTCAGCCTCGTGTCGGTAGATTTACTGGCACATAAAATAACTCCTGCCAGACCAAATTCCGGCAACTCTGCGTCTCCGAAAACCGTAAACATAGTTCTTATTATTATTTTCCGCCTTGTTAAAGTTCCAATTTCTGAATGTTTTGCTCTAGTTGCCCTGTCGGGTGATACGCATTGAGTACAGTACTTCAGTTTGTTGTTCAATCACATGAGTTGATTCTGTGGGTTGTCGGCCTTGTCTTGAGTCGAGCCAAGTGTACAGTCGTCACGCCTCCTGACAGCCGACGCTTGTGAGTTCAAACCTAGTTGTATGAAGCTGCTGTGTGAAGTGACGGGATAGTTTGAATGGTTAGACTCTTCAATGTCACGGGGGGATTGCCCGTTCCAGTTAAATAACAGCAAGCAGGAGACACGCTGCGAGAATAAGTGACTTTAGAAAATAACTGCTAATTTGTTAATTGATTAGATTGACTTTTGGGGTTCTGCCTTGTCTAGGAGACAAGGTGAAACTCTTTACGTTTATCAGAGAAATTTGTTCCGCGTCTTCAGAAGAAAATCTCAACAGCTCACGAGAAAGACTTCTCCAACCTGGAGAGAATAATGGCATCAAAGAAATCACGCAGTTATTTTTTATATCTTTGAATTTATTAATATTACAATAGCTAAACATGTCATTTTAATTTGTCGTTTCTTTTTTCAAGTATCTTCTAAATTATACTTATTCACAAGTAGTTTCAACAGAGTGAAGAACTTGTCGAAAATAAAAAGAAATGGCGTACACTACAAACATTTTTGAATAATAGTACAATTTTCCCAGCCAGTGAAGTTCATCGTTGGTGGAGTTTGCACAGATATATTGATTTGTGAATATCTGCATTATTATAGTTCACTGGGGAAATTTTTTGGTTGGATACAAAACGCTGACTTTGAATTTTATATACTCTTATCACACAATTTTTAAATAGAAACACATTTTGAGAGATATTGGGATGTTTTTAAAACTATAATGATCACAATCCTCTACGTTATGAATCCAATACTGCAAAAGTTCATGAAACATAAAGATCGGAAGTGATATTTTGCAAAACGTTTTGCAATGTATATTTTTGATACGTTAGTACATACGCTATAGATTAATTATTCGCTGTGCTGACGGGGACACACGAACGAAGTCCCCTAATGGCATCATATGCTTCAACATATGAAGCATTTTCAGTATAAGGAAAGACAGTCGAACAAATTGAACGAGGTCAGACTTGAAACTGGTGAGCGCACCTAAATTAGAGTTCGGCTGAAGAGATACCCAATGATCGTTGAGCGCACGTATATTGTTCGCTCGTGTGGCCAATAACTGCCACTTCATAGGCCTTAAATATCACACAATTGCAGAAACCTTGCCTCTCTTGGTGCGCCTTTGGATCGCTATCAGACGCAGAACGTACAGTGCCGTTTTTCTGATCCCAGTCGACTCAGTCTGATGGTTTTTGGAAGTGTTAAAATACCCTCGGCTTGTGCCAGTAGAACTTCTGTGGGCGAACTTTCGGGACCTCAGTGTCCCTCAAAATACCCATTAAAGCGTGACTTAGCCAATGAAAGGAGAGGGGGTGTTTCCGGGTTAAGGAGTCATTTCCCGTCCACTGTGTATAGAGCAACCATGTATGAGATACACACGTCGACTTATTTTAGCTTCAAATACACGCAATCTCAGGGTGCAAATTAATATATCCGATAATAGAGAGCCGATCAAAATGAACATTTTGTGAATATCGAGCGATTATAAAAGCAGTTTAACGTTTTTGATGTTGTGACTACGGCCACGAAAACATCCGCTTACTGTGAAACTCGAACTTCAGGAACGTGATTATTCGTTTCAAAATTTGTTTATATCGTCGTTGTGCCTCTAAATACCGCTATGTGACAAGGGGAGAAGTGCTGACCTGCAGCAGAGGTACCTCGTAGAACGAAAATCCGTTGCAACCTGTCAGAGATCTAAGCTTAAATATTATCACATAGCGGTTTCTTCTAGGGGAAACATTGATATATTATTCAGGATTTAAATCGTGGTCACCTTGATAAAAGGCAGAAACAATTTCACATGTTTACCACACACGCCGAAACTAAATGAATAGTGCTTTATTACTGGAGTGGAATCTTTTCAAGATACATCCTTTGTATATTTTACAATATACTAGAACGTTGATATGATGGTATACCGACAAAGTAGAAACCAGTAAAAGAGCGTTCGTTTGTGCTGTTTGGTGGTTGTATATTATTCTCTAAGCCAGTTTTCAGAATCCTACCATGTATATATTCCTGCCTCTATAATAAATACACACACTACACAACCCTGAAATTACTGGAATGGCATTCTCTGTAACGGCAAAGATCTCTTGGTATAGATCTCGGTAGTCCATAAAGGAGTAAAAAATTCATGTATTTATTGTTTATAACCTCTACATGAGTGTAGTATTACGTCGGACGAAATTAACCCAGGAATTACGTAGGTATTACACGTGGACTGTCGTTATTTGGTCATCTCCTCTAAGGTCATGAAGGCCCTTGGAGTGGTGGAAGGTAAACGCTTCCACTATCCATAACCTCAGTGCTTGCTGCTGTAGAGTAGTTACCTCTACGCCCCGCCGCCTTAGCCCCCGAGGAATTAACCTGGCACTCATTTTTGGTTTAGGCTGAGTGAACCTTAGGGCCATGTGCACCTCCGGGAGGGGAAATATCTTTTCTTAAATGGAACCCACGTCCTTCCGGGTCAACAGAGCACCTCTATACCACCTTGGCCAGACAACCCTTTGTCGTTGTTTACGAGTCGCATACCAAGTAGTCCAGATCTGTGTCATCTGCCGGTTTCCGAGGAATACGGGATCACCAGTTTTCCTTGTACGCTTGTGTAACCATGCAGTAACTAACGGGAAAAGTAAATGGACAATGCTAACCGCACAAACAGCAGTTGTTTCCAACACCATTATTAGCTCTTCAATAACCCTAAAATATTGCAAGGCTCGCACCACCTTGAGTAGATATGTTGCTGCATCACTCTTATTGGGAAATGAGACATATAAATGCAGTTTATTGGTGGGGTACGGAAAAACAAGTTCCGCTACTCCACGGACTTTGCCACATTCAGTTGTCGAATGTCTGTAGGTAATTAACAAGGATAGTGCGCCTAAAATACTCACTTTCCCTGTAGGCCTAGGAAACCATGGAGTCATAAGGGCAGTCAAATTGAAACGGAACACCCGCTCCAACGTGACCATGGAATGTTTTCGTTCAAAACTAGTCACCAAAAGCGTTCATATTTATCCCACTGGGAAACGAGATGACCAAATCCAGTTTTTAGAAAGCGGTAGGTCGCTGACGGACCACAACCGCACCCTCTGTTGCACCGTCTCGTCCGAATGAAACCGACATCCACGAATGTCCTTCCTCAGGTCGCCAATCTCAATGGGGAATATCCGGGCTTTACGGACGATGTTGAAGTATTTCCCAATCAAATCACTGAAGCTTAGAAATAATAGTTCGAAGGTTCTGTTCTGGGCGCACGTTGTCTTGCAGGGATGTGCGCCTTTCTCGGAATCATCTATGCAACTCGTGTACACTCTTCATTGCCATGCTGTGTTCGGCATACACAGCAGACATGGGATGATGAGTTTCGCGTACTCCAGCACCCTCACCCACCAGAAAACAAACCACACTTCTCTGCTCTTCTTTGATTGCCTCATTTCTACAGCTGGACGTACACACTAGACCAGTCCGTCTAAATTCAAAGCTCATTGTTTAAGAAGCCTTTTTGGTTGACAGTCGAAATTTTCTTTTGATGACGCAGAAGAAAGTTCTCTGCGAAACGTGAAGAATTTCACCTTATTTTCTTGACACGGGATAAGCTCAAAAGCCTATATCATGTCTATAAGTACCGGCCTTGAAGATATCCATGGCTAATTCCATAATTTCATCAGTTTCCCAGTGATCTAGTCGTCAGACCATCCCTTCTTGTTCTTCATACCCGTTGCAGTTTATCTTAATTCGAAAACCACGAGTTTACATAAACTATAACTTTATTGTTTTCAAATTGCTTTACGTCGCACCGACACTGATATGTCTCATGGCCACGATGGGATAAGAGCAAAGAATCATATTATATTTCAACACACTTTAAACCAATAGGACCAATCGATTGGTTTATATTCTCCAAATATGTAGGAAGTTAGCAGCATGGGATAAAGAACATCACAGGCACTTACATCGTTGCCAGCCAGAGAAGTCTGCTGTGGCAGAAGATGCCATACATAATGACCATAAAATCATTTTTGATACAACTTCTGCCACTTGTGAAGAGAAAGGTAGATCACGGATACTCCACATAATTAACTCTTCAATATTTTTATCCTTGAATCTGGATGCCTCGGAATGAATTAAATTTCTAGCAGGTTCTCTCTATATTAAGTTTAGTAACTATGGAGTGGTAACTGCCACTAATATATTTGTTATTACTCTGAAGACGAACGCGGTTTCAGGTTCGAAACGTGACAGCATATCATAAATATTAGGTGACCTAACATACCCGACATTAGATATGTCAATTAGCGGCCGTGAAGGTCTATGTCTTAAGACATCTATATTTTGTGTCTTCTCAGATCAATACTCTGCACTGTGCGGTATCTTGTTATCTTTTAGATTTTACCATTTGTTCTTACTGAAAATTTCCTGACAAAATCATCAATCACCACTGATCTTATGTAGATGAAGGATAGTCACCCAGGTTGACTATCAATTGACTTTAAAATATTCAAAATTTAGAAATTTATCGAACATCTCCCTTGGTAAATTATTCCAATTCCTAATTCCTATTCCTATGAAACGATATTTGCCCTTATTTGCCCTCTAGATTCCAACTTTATCTTCATGTAGTCTGCGTTATTCGTCTACTAATGTTGTTCGACACAATCTCTCCACTGACAGCATGGATTATACTGCTAAGTCGAGCAGCGCATTCTCTTACTCGGAAGACTTCCCAACCGAAGCGTTGTAACAAAATTCCTTTGTCGGAAATCACTCAGAGCAAACATGGTGAGAATATTTCCTTCAAAATTTCTCCAGATGAGTCTTCCAATTCCATCTACTCAGAGTTCATGTGACGTTTTTGTGAATGATTCTATCATTGATGACATCCTAAAATCTGTCACATTTCTGAGACGAGTTCCCGCGGAAGTATGTTAATTTGGTTAGGACTGTTGGTAACCGTGCAACATACGTGTTTAGTGTTATGTCTGCTGATATTCAGACCACCTGCATCTAGAGCTGCTGTCTAGTAACATTTGTATTAAGGTAATCTTGAAAAATCTGTTCTAAATTCTCTATGTTGTCTATAGTCAAATATCCTTCACCCACAACAACTCTGCGTACCCCGTCTCCCACTGATTCGTTGAAAATGATGTATTTGTTGTTAATAATTATATATGAGTAATATTTCCACAAACGTCATCGCTTATTCCATGATTGCGTTGTATAGAAATTCTGGTCTGAAAAGTGGATGTGTAACGGGCCTATAAATATACCAATATGGCTCATTGAGAACGGAAGCACCCTTAAGCACTGTGCGGATATTTGTGGACAGATGTGAAATAGACATAACATATAATGTCGCTGTTACTCTTAAACCTCGTAACCCTAGCGGCCATTGAAATCCAGATTTTGAGAGTACTGAATGAGCAAAATTGATCCTCACAAGTCTATAGAACCTCGTGATGCAATAAATACTGATTGTTGTACTAATGGAAAAAATGTCCGTTTATTGTCATCCAATTCTGTTCATACAAAACCTTGGAAACTGGACATACGAGGTTATGATGTTTTAATGGATTAACACAAAACCTCGTAAATTCAAAACAATTGACAATTAATTAATGCTGATACCCATTATATCTATTTCCCGTTGTAAAAATTAACAAACTCAAAGGTGCAAGGGCCCCGAAGGCCCACCACGACTAAATCAGCGGTGGATGCTCGGCCCGAAGACCTACGTGTAGTCACGTGGTCTACACGACGAACTATTTCGACCCTTATTCTTGGCTTTCTAGAAATGGGCCTCCATCTCATTGTCAGATGTCTCCTCATTTGTACTCACGTAGTTTGAGTGGACCAGGAACCATCCCTCAGATCCCAGTAAAAGTCCCTGAGCTGGCCGGGAATCGAACCCGGGACCTCCGGCTGAGAGGCAGACACGCTCCCCCCGCACCGCGGGACTGGCTATTTCCTAATACACCATTTTCAAATTTTAATTAATCGCATCACAATAGAGTTTTCGATATGCATATGTTAAGTTTTCTCTAATTCTTTTCGAAATTTCTCGTAACATCAATATCTTTTCCTCCTGAAAAAGGTACAATTACTGGATAAATGAGAGTTTAAATTAAGAGCGAGTATATTAACTAAGCATGTATTTTATATCTAATCTTCGTTCCGCTTCTCTGCGGGGTTAGATACGAGATAAGATGAAACTTCGCAGCGAGATTTTAAGATGAAAGGAACGTAGACAGTGTAATTTAGTGCCGACACATAGGCTACTCCTGCCTAATAGCAATAAGGGGTCTGCTGAAGACTTAATGTTACCATTCGATAGACGAATTACCATGATCAGTTTCATATGCCCTCACTCTATATCAACACTGGGGAGATGTTTTGAAATTGAATCCAAGCTTTTGGCACACAGTCTAGAGATCAGAAATTGTACAACACCACCTTTACCACCCTGCCGACCAACATTATAATCATGACAATGTTCTCGAAAAACGGGACTCGAACCGGCTAACTACGGTGTCAGACCAAATAGACTTCATGCCCCAACATTCACGGTCAGCAGTCGGGCAACATTAAGTAATTTAGTAAATTCACTTCATAGTTCGGAAACGTTCATGTGAATGCTGCTAGCGACATGCTCGTAAGGTAGGGAACGCACTCATAGTTGTAGATGGAAGGGAGAAATATAATAGATTCTTGTAATATATTTTTGAAATAGTTCTTGCGGATTTTCATCGTTATAACTTCAATAAATTGTATGATAGAAATCTACCGCTGCTTTTGGAACCATCACATGTACTTCTATTCGTTTAACCAGTCATTAATGTTTTTAAATTGTTGGTGAAAATGGTCATGGAAACAAAAACTGAAAAGAAATAACAGTAGGCAAAGGAATTTATTATATGTACTCTGCGCGGTAGCATTCTTTTATGCCGGCTGATACCTGAGGAGTCCACACACTGCTTATGTTGGTCACAAGCATGTCTACTCTAGTCCAGACGATGAGGTGGCTGCGTGATATTGATTGTCAATATAACAGGTATCCTACAATTGAACAGTAGTGTAGACTTCAAAGCGGAGCTCTTATGGAGCACTGAACACTTAGGAGAGAAATTTGTATATTCATGATGGTATCTTGGTGTAAACTTTGCAGTAAAGGGAATACGAGTACTACAGTCAATAAGTTCCTGGACTGGCGTCTACAATGTAGGCAACACGGCGTACAGTCGTATACTGCACTCAATAGCTTCTTGAACTGGCACCTACAGTGTAGGCAATACAGTGTAGACCTATGTAGTGTACTACTGCCAATAACTTCCTCAATTGGTACCTACAGTATAGGCAACAAAGTATACGCTTTTGTAGTGTACTACAGTCAATATATTCGTGGACTGGCGTTAACAGTTCAAAGATCACATAGTTTTTGACTTGCCTTTTCGCGACATTTTCCCGTCTTGATGATCTGGGCGATTCCGACTTGATCATTTCAATCTTTTCACAAGAGGATTTGCATAATTTTTCTCAGCACTTGAAATTTGCCTGTTGCTCAAACTGCGACATTGTCAACTTCCGCTCCTGAAATTCAACTACCTTTTACAATAGAGACCGTAGTTACGCTTCTACTGTATGCAAACAACCGCCTCTTGCTGGAACTAGCGAAGAACTGTCATGGCAACATCCTCTGGTGCAAACTCCACGCTGTACTTCACCACAGCCACACTTGTTCGCCTGTCCTCGAACGTAATGGCTCCACTACGTATATTTTTTGTAATTATTCGATAGTAGGTAAAATAGACAAATACTTAAAATGAACGTTAGTGAAATAGCACCGTCCTTCATCATCTTTAATACCTTCAAACGACTTCCTTTTGAAAAATAAGGATATTGATGCTGAGAAATTTATTTAATCCTTAAATCCCAGGGTAATTAAAGAACTGTGCTTTGATCCTATTTTGAAAATAATTTGGTGGAACCGAGCTCGATAGCTGAAATGGCTTAAGTGCGGCCAGTAACCAGCATTCGGGAGATAGTAGGTTTGAACCCCACTGTCGGCACTCCGTGGTTTTCAATTTTCATACCAGGCAAATGTTGGAACTGTACCTCAATTAAGGCCAAAGCCGCTTCTTTACCACTCCTGGCCCTCTCATATCCCATCGTCGCCATAAAACCTATCTGTTTCGGTGCGACGTGAAGCCGATTGTAAAATTACCGACAGTAGGCCTAAATATAGTATTCGTGTTTTTTTATTTTCAAGAAATAAACTATCACCTGTCTTCATAAAACCATCCACACTTCCGGTAGGAGAAGTTCAGTTCTTATGTTGAGGTACACCTCATAACTTCACTACTGCTACCATTACCACTACTACTACTACTCCTACTACAACATAATAATAATAATAATAATAATAATAATAATAATAATAATAATAATAATAATAATAATAATAATAATAATAATAATAATCGTGTGACCTCAGCTACAGTATGCAGACATTTCAATTTGACGCCATCTGGCTGTATGCTCGTCAATTTCGACGTTCCGTTTTACTCTAAGCCTACTAGATGGCAGACCGGGCATACCGGATCTCCCTTGGGAGTCTATAGCTGAGACGTTTTAATTAATTTTGTCGGGTAAACACCAAATATGTCACCAGAGATTCTTTACATGACGACATCGTACGGCATGGAGTGTCGAATGGACCACCCCCTTAAAAAATCCGACTACCTCTGGCAGTTCGGAATACGCTGTCTTGGGATCCGGATGCCGACACTCTACCAGAGGAAACTACTATTATATTATGATAAAAATCATTCATAAATGCAATGACTTACGCCTCGTTACAAGTGTCCTCAATATCGTTACATTCTTAGTAGAAGTAGGAGTAGACATCTATATGTTTTCCAAGTGAGTTTCGCATCCCCGAAGGGATGAGTCCGGTCTGAAATCACTTGCCAGTATCTCTGCCTAAGAAGCGTGGAAGAAAATAATACCAGTTTTTGTCGATCACGAAGCGATTGCTGGAAGAGAAAATATGAAGCTTGATAAAATATGCATGACGTTACTCACTTCCGTCGCCGTCAACCGTAATCGCAGAGTACATTATAGAAAACCTGGAAGTTCTCAAGAGTTTAGAGAAGTTGGAAAGCGGTACAAAACTGGCTAGTGTATTTGATATCCTGAAAGTCACAGTCAGTAACTGATGAAAGGAGGAAAACAAGAATTTTTAACACATCGAATGAAAAAACTCTTCGAACTACGCCACAGCTCCACCCTGTCAGAATGAACAATTTAAGAAGATACCTAAGTTTTACTCAGGAAAGACAAAACGGTGTGCCCATTAGTGGCAGATTGTATCAAGGAGGTATTACAGCTCAACACAGTTATGAATGACGATTCATCATTTACTGCTAGCAGTGGTTGATTAGTCCGGTGGAGAAAAGAGGTACGAGATCTATCAACTAACGATGAGTGAAGAGAAATTATCAGCCGATAATACCGGCGCTGCAGAAATTTAAAGTGAATTTGCGGAATTGATTTAGTCAGAAAATTATTCACCACAGCTTGCTTGCAACGCTGACGAGGCTGGACTGATTTTCACAGCACTGCCTATCAAAGCCTGGCTTAAAGATGAATATAAAAATGTCTCACTGTTTTAGCCTGCAGCAATTCCGAGGCAAGAAATTAAACACAAGAGGCCTAAAACATATGAACTCTATCCACATTTATTGCGGCAGTGATAACAAAGCTTGTATGAATGTTATTCTCTTAAGAAGTTTGAGTAAAAATATTCCCCCTATTAGATGGTTCAAGAGAGAAAATGGAATTCTCCTTAGAGCTATGCGTTTGGTTGGTAATACACCATAGTAGTATAATACATGGATTTGGGCGCCACCACCACCACCGGGCTCCCAGAGGCCACCTCCACCACCACCACAGCCAGAGGCCTCCCAGATGCCTCCTCCACCACCACCACAGCCAGAGGCCTCCCAGAGGCCTCCTCCACCACCCGCGGGAAATTTGAATTTGTAAACAAAGCCACGTGCTTTTTGACAGCTGTCATCGACAACAACGCATCGCTAACCTCAGTACTGCCATCCTGACGGGCCTAAACCTCAGTAGTACCAACTTAACCTAACTAGCGCGAGGTAAACAAAGCGACGTGTTTTTTGACATCCACGTGCTTTTTGACAGACAACAACGCAACGCTAACCTCAGTACTGCCATCTTGACGGGCCTAAACCTCAGTAGTACCAACTTAACCTAACTAGCGTGTGGTAAACAAAGCCACGTGCTTTTTGACAGCCACGTGCTTTTTTGACAGCTGTCATCCGCCATATTTAAACCACAGAGCACTGTGCTGCCCTCTTTATCGCAGTAGCTGCAAATTCGTCACCTGTCATCGGCAGTGCTGCCATCTTGGCGGGCCTAAACCTTAGTGCTACCAACTTAACCTCACTAGCGCGAGATAAACAAATCCACGTGTTTTTTTGATAGCTGTCATCCGCCATCTTTAATCTATAGAGCACAGTGCTGCCCTCTTTAGCTACTTACCTTTGAAATGTGGTGGCGGATAATTTGAAAAATGCTTTTTGACAGCAGCCATCTTTGAGCACAGTGCTGCCCTCTTAAACAAACTCACGTGCTTTTTTTCTGACAGCTATCATCCGCCATCTTGCGTCACCAACCTCAGTGCTGCATTCTTTCGCTAGATGCCTTTGAAATGTGGTGGCGGCGATTTGAAAAATTCTATGTGCTCTTGTTTGGAAACAAAGCCACGTGCTTTTTGACAGCTGTAATCCACCATCTTTAATCAATAGAGCACTGTGCTGCTATCGTGCGGGCAATTTCGTCAGCTGTCATCCGCCATCTTTAATCCACAGAGCACCGTGCTGCCCTCTTTATGACATGTAGTAGCGGGGAATTTGAAAAGATCTGTTAGCAATCATCCGCCATCTTTAATCAAGAGAGCACCGTGCTGCACTCTTTAGCTAGATACCTTTGATATGTGGTGGCGGAAATTTGAAAAATTCTATGTGCTCTTGTTTAGTAAACAAAGCCACGTGCTTTTTTGACAGCTGTCATCCACCATTTTTAATCAATAGAGCACTGTGCTGCTATCATGCGGACAATTTCGTCAGCTGTCATCCGCCATCTTTAATCTACAGTGCACCGTGCTGCCCTCTTTATGACATGTAGTAGCGGGCAATTTGAAAAGTTCTGTTAGCTGTCATCCGCCATCTTTAATCAAGAGAGCACCGTGCTGCCATCTTTAGCTAGATACCTTTGAAATGTGGTGGCGGCAAATTGAAAAATTCCACGTGCTCTTGTTTAGTAAACAAACTCGCGCGCTTTTTTGTCAGCTGTCATCCGCCATCTTACATCGCAAACCTCAGTGCTACACTCTTTAGGTACATACCTTTGAAATATGGTGGCGGATAATTTAAAAAGAAAAATTCTACAGCAGCCATCTCTCGACGCTAATTGCACAAGATGGTGGCTATACATGACTCTTTAAAGGTGCTTATGCAAGATGGCCACTATACATAGGTTCTTATGAGACGCCCTTGGGATGTTGAGCAAGTTGGTGGTTATACATGGCTCCTTATGAGATGCCCTAGGGATGCTTGCGCAAGATGGCGGTTGCTCTTATGAGGCGGCTTAAGGGTCCTTGCACAAGATGGCTAGAGACGCCCTAAGGATGCTTGCGCAAGATGGCGGACGCAAGATGGCGGCTATACACGACTCCTTATGAGACGCCTTAAGGGTGCTTGCGCAAGATGACTGCTGGTCTTATGAAGAAAGCTAGCTTAGAGGCTAACGCGTCGTGCTAGTTCGATTCATTAAATTTGGGGCTTAAATGCAAAATGTTAAATATCTCGAAAGCGGTGCATCGTAGAGCAAAACGGAAAAAAAATTTCTGGCCAGTACCTCGGTTCGCAGTACGAGGAACGAGAAAAACATAGTCTAATGATGAGATCAACTGTTCGGTTCCTACTTAGGCCCTTTGGCATTCGCTCTGTTTTAGCTTGTATTGAAGCAAGTCTTCGTAACATGATCAGGTTTAGCTATGGTAGAGAGTATAACGTGCCGTGCAGGTTCGATTCATTAAATTTAGGGCTTAAATGCAAAATGTTAAATATCTCGAAAACGGTGCATCGTAGAGCAAAACCTGATACCTAGGTTTGCAGTATCAGGAACATGATAGCATAAGAAAAACATAGTCTAATGATGAGATCGACGGTTCGATCCCTACTTAGGCCCTTTGGCATTTGCAGCTATCTAATTCTACAAGATGGCGGCTATACATAGCTTCTTATGTGACAGCTTAAGAGCGCTTGCACAAGATGGCTGCTGCTCTTATGAGACGCCCTAGGGGTGCTTGCGCACGGTAGCAGCGACAAGACGGTGACTATACACAGCTCCTTATGATACGGCCTAGAGGTGCTCACACAAGATGGTGGCTGCTCTGATGAAGAAAGCTAGCTTTGCATCGTGCAGGTATCTTTACAGCACTAAACCTCATACCTTAGAAATGTGGTGGCGGGTAATTTGAAAAATTCTACGTGCTTTTTCTTAACAGCAGCTATCTTTAAACAATAGCGGCTATACATAAGCTGTTAAGGCCTCCTCTTATGACAAGGCATAGCTCTATCGAACAAGTTTAAACCTGCATCGGGTTAGCTAGAGTAAGCACGTGCTGTAGTGATGACGTCATTATGCATGTTTAGATTTGCAAATCACTAAAGAAACATAACAAGGCTAGAATCGAACGCTGCACTCTATGCCGTTAACTTTATCATGTGATCGGAATATTGATTGAAGTGTTTAGAACGCTAAATAAGTAGAACCGAACACTGTACTCGATACAACATGTGTTTAGAACATGTCAGGGGATACCTTTGTTCTAAGAAGATTAGGTTACTGCACATTCCTTGTAGGGCTAATAGGCTAAAGGGCTAATGGGCAAAAGGGCAAAAGGGCTAAAGGGCTAATGGGCTAAAGGGCTAAAGGGCTAGGGTGCCTCTCCTCTCTTCATCCGGGCTTGAGACCGGCTCTACAATTAGAGGCGGACTTAACACCCTAAGGAAGGAGGAATGTTGGGAAATAATCTATACGAATATAGCTACTCGATCGACTATATACTACAGATGGATGACTTAGGTGAGGGTAAGCGCTTACTTAATAATACCTACACGACGTAATTCATGCTCTATTTCAAAAATATCTTCTTTGTACTGTGTGTAACCAGCATCATGATAGGCTCTGAGCAGTTGTAAACGTTTTACGAGTACGTTGGTGTCTTTACAGTACCTTATATCTACATAGGGTAACAGAGGCTTGTTGTGAACTTGGAGTCTATATGCAGACAGTTGATGTGTAGGGACTTGTTTTGATGTAATACGTGCTTCAGCAGTAGCGTTTCTAGGTACAAACTTAACTTGTTTCGATAGCGATGAAGCGTTGAAATTTCCTTCTTCTTTACCTTGCATCTCTTCTTGAGATGTTTGCACTGCGACAGAACGTGTAGTAGGCTTAGAAAATGGAGTAAAATCATCAAGCTGTAATGGCAATGAATTTTCTTCTTCTTCTTCTACTTTCACTTTACTACTGTTTTGATCAACATCATTATCCTTATTATCATAATCATGATCTTGCCTCTCTTTATCTTGAAGTTTGTGCTTAGTAACAGAACTCGCAGCAGGTCCAGACAACAAGGGAGAATTAAAAATCTCTCGCAGAGGTGTACTTTTTAAACATAAATCAGTGTTCCCTTGAATATGGTTGAGCTCTTTGTATTTTGTTCCCGATGAAGCTACATTACACGCGGCTTCATGACGTTGAGCGTTGTATGCGTTCTTGAACTCTCTTCTACAATGTTTGCATTGAAAAATTGTCCTACATGATATCTCATGACGTCTCCTGTGATATCTTCTTGAAAATGCTTTTCCACACTCTTCGCAAATATACCTAGAAGTGGGTTTTTCCATGACGGACTTTTATCTTCTACTAACAGATTCTTCTTTAAATTTACTTGACATTTGTTACTCTCTACTTCGATGATGCGAACAGCTTAGCGATTAACAGTAAACTAACACAAAAGCGTATAACCAAGGTAGCAACAGTAAGGTTTACGCCCATCAAAATGGCAAGAGTGAGGTTAGCGACGTTCTGTTGTTGGATTTTAAATTCCGCGTTATAACATGCATAAGGTGGTAGCCTTGAGGTTTGCCGCCGTAAAGATAGCAGCAGTGAGGTTAGCGACGCTCTATTGTCCTTCAATGTGAGGTTAGGGTCCGTCAAGAAGACAGCTGTCAAAAAAAAGCACGTGGCTTGGTTTACTAAACAAGAGCACGTGGCAGTGACGTCACGGTCACGTAGTATGCTGCTTCAGAATGCAAAGTTCAATGTCTACACCTACGTAGTTAACACTCTGCTATGTTCACAAGAGTTTTTTCACATAGTTATTCTTTATGCTTTATGTTCGTGCACATAGGTTATGTTAATATAGCAGCACATGTACAAGCGATGGTCACACGCTCGCGTAGAATTTGTTTAGTACGATATTTGATGTATGCATTATCAAAATGTGATGTGTACACGCTTTTAAACCTTGCTATTCTTACTGCTACTATGTTCGCAAGATTTTCAAAGATCGCTATTCTTTACGCTTTAAGTTCATTCGCATAGGTCATGCTAAAATAGCAGCGCAAACACATGTGAACCTTGTACATTCTAGCAGGATGTGTTTAGTACGATAGTTGATGCATGCAAAATCGATAGGTGTTGTGTACACACTTTGAAACTTAACTATTCTTCGTGCTTTAAATCCGTGCACATAGGTTATGCTAACATAGCAGCACACTCTAGCGGGAGAAGTTTTGTACTCTAGTTGATGCATGTATAATCGATAGGCAATGCGTACACGCTTTTAAAACATTGCTATTCTTACTGCTGCTGCTATGTTCACAAGATTTTTATACATCAGTATTCTTTATGCTTTAAGTTCATGTGTATAAGTTATACTAAGTTAGCAGCATACTTATAAGGTTGTCGCACACTCCAGTGAAAGAAGTTTAATACGAAAGTCGATGCATGCAAAATCGATAGGTGATGAGTACACGCTTTGAACTTGGGTATTCTTTGTGCTTTACTTCATGCACATGGGTTATGTTAAGATTGCAGCACACACAAGAGATGATCGCACGCTGTTGTGGAAGAAGTTTAGTACGATAGTCGATGCATACATCATCGATAGGTGATGTGTACACGCTTTGGAACATATCTCTTCCTTGTGCTTTAAGTTCGTGCACATGGGTTAGGGATACACAAAAGCGATTGCTACATGCTCTAGCGGAAGAAGCCTAGTACGATAGTCGACGCATGCATCATCAATACGTGATGTGTACACGCTATTCTTTATTCTCTAAATTCACACACATAGGTAGCAGCACAGAATTGCGAACGTTGTACACCCTAGCGGCAGAAGTTTAGTACGATAGTCGATGTATGAAAAACCGATAGGTGATATGTACGCGCTTTGTAATACAGCTATCCTTTGAGCTTTAGCTTTATACACATACGTTAGCAATACACATATGCGATCGTTGTACACTCTGGCGGTAAAAATAGTCGATGCATGCAAAATCAATAGGTGATGTGTACACGCTGTTAAACATCGTTATTTGTTATGCTTTAAGTTCGCGCGTATAGGTTATGCTAACATAGCAGTGCAATGTAGCGGAAGAAGTTCAGGGTGATGTGTACACGCTTTGAAACATGGCTATTCTTTGCATTTTAAGTTCATGCACATAGGTTATGCTAAGATAGCAGCATAATCTAGCGGAAGAAGTTTCAGTACGAGAGTCGATGCATGCGAAATCGATAGGTGATGTGTACATGCTTTGAAACATGGCTATTCTTTGCACTTTAAATTTATGGGTATAGGTTATGCTAAGATAGTAGCACAATCTAGCGGAAGAAGTTTAGTACGAGATTCGATGCATGCATAATCAATAAGTAATGTGTACACGCTTTGAAACATGGCTATTCTTTGTACTTTAAGTTCATGCGTATAAATTATGCTAAGATAGCAGCAGAATCTAGCGGATGAAGTTTAGTGCGATATTTGATGCATGTGAAATCGATAGGTAATGTGTACACGCTTCGAAACATGGATATTCTTTGTACTGTAAGTTCATGTGTAAAAAATTATGCTAAGATAGCAGCACAATCTAGCGGAAAATGTTTAGTACGAGAGTCGATGCATGGAAAATTGATAGGTAATGCGTACACGCTTTGAAACATGGCTATTCTTTGTACTTTAAGGTCATGCGTATAGGTTGTGCTAAGATAGCAGCACGATCTAGCGGAAGAAGTTTAGTACGAGGGTCGATGCATGCAAAATCGATAGGTGATGTGTACACGATTTGAAACATGACTATTCTTTGTACTTTAAGGTCATGCGTATAGGTTATGCTAAGATAGCAGCACAATCTAGCGGAGGAAGTTTAGTACGAGAGTCGATGCATGCAAAATCGATAGGTAATGTGTACACGCTTTGAAACATGGCAATTCGTACTGCTGGTCTGTTCCCAAGATTACTAAACATAGCGAATCCTAATGCTACTCTTAACGACGTAGAGCTGAGGATTGATTGCGTGACCGTGACGTCACTGCCACGTGCTCTTGTTTAGTAAACCAAGCCACGTGCTTTTCTTTTGACAGCTGTCTTCTTGACGGACCCTAACCTCACATTGAGGGACAATAGAGCGTCGCTAACCTCACTGCTGCTATCTTTACGGCGGTAAACCTCAAGGCTACCACCTTATGCATGTTATAACGCGGAATTTAAAATCCAACAACAGAACGTCGCTAACCTCACTCGTGCCATCTTGATGGGCTTAAACCTTACTGTTGCTACCTTGGTTATACGCTTTTGTGTTAGTTTACTGTTAATCGCTAAGCTGTTCGCATCATCGAAGTAGAGAGTAACAAATGTCAAGTAGATTTAAAGAAGAATCTGTTAGTAGAAGATAAAAGTCCGTCATGGAAAAACCCACTTCTAGGTATATTTGCGAAGAGTGTGGAAAAGCATTTTCCCGAAGCTATCACAGGAGACGTCATGAGATATCAGGTAGGACAATTTTTCAATGCAAACATTGTAGAAGAGAGTTCAAGAACGCATACAACGCTCAACGTCATGAAGCCGCGTGTAATGTAGCTTCATCGGGAACAAAATACAAAGAGCTCAACCATATTCAAGGGAACACTGATTTATGTTTAAAAAGTACACCTCTGCGAGAGATTTTTAATTCTCCCTTGTTGTCTAGACCTGCTGCGAGTTCTGTTACTAAGCACAAACTTCAAGATAAAGAGAGGCAAGATCATGATTATGATAATAAGGATAATGATGTTGATCAAAACAGTAGTAAAGTGAAAGTAGAAGAAGAAGAAGAAAATTCATTGCCATTACAGCTTGATGATTTTACTTCATTTCCTAAGCCTACTACACGTTCTGTCGCAGTGCAAACATCTCAAGAAGAGATGCAAGGTAAAGAAGAAGGAAATTTCAACGCTTCATCGCTATCGAAACAAGTTAAGTTTGTACCTAGAAACGCTACTGCTGAAGCACGTATTACATCAAAACAAGTCCCTACACATCAACTGTCTGCATATAGACTCCAAGTTCACAACAAGCCTCTGTTACCCTATGTAGATATAAGGTACTGTAAAGACCCCAACGTACTCGTAAAACGTTTACAACTGCTCAGAGCATATCATGATGCTGGTTACACAGTGTACAAAGAAGATATTTTTGAAATAGAGCATGAATTACGTCGTGTAGGTATTATTAAGTAAGCGCTTACCCTCACCTAAGTCATCCATCTGTAGTATATAGTCGATCGAGTAGCTATATTCGTATAGATTATTTCCCAAAATTCTTCCTTCCTTAGGGTGTTAAGTCCGCCTCTAGTTGTAGAGCCGGTCTCAAGCCCGGATGAAAAGAGGAGAGGCACCCTAGCCCTTTAGCCCTTTAGCCCTTTTGCCCTTTTGCCCATTAGCCCTTTAGCCTATTAGCCCTACAAGGAATGTGCAGTAACCTAATCTTCTTAGAACAAAGGTATCCCCTGACATGTTCTAAACACATGTTGTATCGAGTACAGTGTTCGGTTCTACTTATTTAGCGTTCTAAACACTTCAATCAATGTTCCGATCACATGATAAAGTTAACGGCATAGAGTGCAGTGTTCGATTCTAGCCTTGTTATGTTTCTTTAGTGATTTGCAGATCTAAACATGCATAATGACGTCATCACTGCAGCACGTGCTTACTCTAGCTATCCCGATGCAGGTTTAAACTTGTTCGATAGAGCTATGCCTTGTCATAAGAGGAGGCCTTAACAGCTTATGTATAGCCGCTATTGTTTTAAGATAGCTGCTGTTAAGAAAAAGCACGTAGAATTTTTCAAATTACCCGCCACCACATTTCTAAGGTATGAGGTTTAGTGCTGTAAAGATACCTGCACGATGCAAAGCTAGCTTTCTTCATCAGAGCAGCCACCATCTTGTGTGAGCACCTCTAGGCCGTATCATAAGGAGCTGTGTGTAGTCACCGTCTTGTCGCTGCTACCTTGCGCAAGCACCCCTAGGGTGTCTCATAAGAGCAGCAGCCATCTTGTGCAAGCGCTCTTAAGCTGTCACATAAGAAGCTATGTATAGCCGCCATCTTGTAGAATTAGATAGCTGCAAATGCCAAAGGGCCTAAGTAGGGATCGAACCGTCGATCTCATCATTAGACTATGTTTTTCTTATGCTATCATGTTCCTGATACTGCAAACCTAGGTATCAGGTTTTGATCTACGATGCACCGTTTTCGAGATATTTAACATTTTGCATTTAAGCCCTAAATTTAATGAATCGAACCTGCACGGCACGTTATACTCTCTACCATAGCTAAACCTGATCATGTTACGAAGACTTGCTTCAATACAAGCTAAAACAGAGCGAATGCCAAAGGGCCTAAGTAGGAACCGAACAGTTGATCTCATCATTAGACTATGTTTTTCTCGTTCCTCGTACTGCGAACCGAGGTACTAGGCAGAAATGTTTTTGTCCGTTTTGCGCTACGATTCACCGCTTTCGAGATATTTAACATTTTGCATTTGAGCCCCAAATTTAATGAATCGAACTAGCACGACTTGTTAGCCTCTATGCTAGCTTTCTTCATAAGAGCAGCAGTCATCTTGCGCAAGCACCCTTAAGGCGTCTCATAAGGAGTCGTGTATAGCCGCCATCTTGCGTCCGCCATCTTGCGCAAGCATCCTTAGGGCGTCTCTAGCCATCTTGTGCAAGGACCCTTAAGCCGCCTCATAAGAGCAACCGCCATCTTGCCCAAGCATCCCTAGGGCATCTCATAAGGAGCCATGTATAACCACTATCTTGCGCAAGCATCCCAAGGGAGTCTCATAAGAACCTATGTATAGCGGCCATCTTGCACAAGCACCTTTAAAGAGTCATGTATAGCCACCATCTTGTGCAATTAGCGCCGAGAGATGGCTGCTGTAGAATTTTTCTTTTTAAATTATCCGCCACCA